>NC_133329.1:366738329-367038329 GCF_042186555.1 Aquarana catesbeiana
TGCCCATTGAAATGAATATGCTCAAGCACTAGCTTTTTTAGGCTGGATTCACACCTATGCATTTCTAGTGCTTTTTGCATTTTGCAGATTTTCACTACAGTCCATTTAACATGGTTTCCTATGGAACACGTTCTGTGCAAATCTGCAAAATGCAAAAAGCACTAAAAATGCATAAGTGTGAATCCAGCCTGAGGCTTGTTTAGCAGCTTTTAGTAGCGTCAAAGGGTTTTCTCTGCCCTAACTCTGCTGCTCCTGGACGTACTGGCAGCGGGTTCCTTTTTTCCTGCCCCTAGAAGCCTCTAAAAACTCCTGCCACTAAATGCTGCTAAAAGCTTATGTGTACATAGACACATAGGCTAACATGGAGAGGCGTTTAGAGACAGGACAAAAAAAAAAGGCAAGACGCTCCTAGAAGCAGCTGTAAAAATGTCCAGTGTGCATGTGGCTTTATGCTGGCCATACACTATACGAAAAATCGGCCGAAATTCGGTCATTTAGACAGTTCGTTCGTTTTCCAGCCAGTTAATGAGCACAAAATCGATAATCCTTGGGACGTTTTTGAGCCGAAAAAACGAAGGACAAGTTTGGAAATTTTCTGCCGAACGAACGATAAATTGAAAGGTTAATTTGTTTCCCGTCCGAACTGTCTGCACTAGGTATATGTAAAAAAAAACGAACAAAAACTGCATTCATTTATGTCCACTGAACGATTTATTGGTCATTACATGATGGCACTATCGTTTGCGCTCACGGCCGAATGTTTGTTTTTTAGAAAATTGGTTCGGCCGATTTTTCGTATAGTGTATGGCCAGCGTTAGCCTCTAGTGCAATTTATGATTCAACAATTTCTACTGAACTTTACATTAGTTGTCTGAAGCCAGAATTCTGGACCTCTTCTTTTTTAACTCTGTCCCTTCTTTCACAACCTGCTCACTTTTTCTCTCCTCTCCAATCTTATTTCCAACCTCTTCTCTTCTTGGAAGGTGACGGACATGATGCAGAAAGCACTTTTTGACTTCCTGAAGCACAGGTTTGATGGGAGGTGAGGGCAAGCAAAAGCCACATACATGGACCCTTTTTTCAGTACTATGTATTTGTGTTAAAAAGAAAGAGAGTCTATTTTATTTTTTTGTACATTCACTAAACAATTACTGATGCTATATGTAAACAGTGCTAAGTGGAATTGGCTGATGTTCTTCATGTGAAATTTCCATCATCCTGAACATCCCATCTGAAATGTCACATCAAGTAGTAGCAGCGCTGAATGGGACAGAAGGGGCAAAGCAGAGGGTGATTAACACATACTCAGATCTGCATTCTCTCCCAGCTGTAGCTCTGATTGTGTTACATTTCACGCTCTGGTGTTAGGTGGGGTAGGTGTTTAGACAGCATATGGCCAGGCAAAGTTCACACATGTGCCAAGAGACAATAGAAGTCAATATGCACATCGTCCTACATCATGCACATGGTATATGTAACGCAGTGCTTGTAGCAATGTAACAAAACCATCAAAGGATTATAATGAGGTAAAGATAAATAAAAGCAAAGCTTTAAAGAGGAAGTAAATCCTGATGACCTTCTTCACCCCTCTTCCTTCCGGGGCCGCGAACTCCGACTCTGTGACTGGCCGGAGTCCTGTGATGTCATTCCCGCGCATGCGGGCGGGAGCCATCAGTAAGGGCATGACCCCCTTTAGAAACGGCACGATCTGCCCTTTCTAAAGTGCGCATGCGCCGTAGACATCGGCGCACAGCTTTATTGTAAATATCTCCTAAACCATGGAGGTTTAGGAGATATTTCCAGCACCTACAGGTAAGCCTTAATATAGGCTTACCTGTGGGTAAAAATGGTTGTACAGGGTGTACAATCACTTTAATAATCAATGAAACAGCATTTCAAGGTCACGTACTTACAACTAAACCCCAAGCAAGCAGCTAAATGGAAAGTTGATATTGTCCTACATGTAAGCTGTTTTACCTGCCAAAGGATTTGTATGTCTGCTGTACATCACAGACCTGTTTATAGTCTACAGGCTAGTTAAGCTATACAGTCTGGTCCAGGATCCACCCAAGCCTCTGAGTGGGCAATGAAAGAGCTGCAGATCACTCTTGAGGTCATGTCTGTACTCTCTAACCCTATATTTCTGTTCACATTGTTAGGACTTGTGCAACAAGCTTTTGGCAAATGCAGCATGCTTTTGATATCAGCTTGAGATTCTTCAAAAATCATTCAGAATTTCATTGATGGGTGCATCTGACCAGTTGTTGCCCTCCTTTGACATTCTTACTGCTTCTTTTGCATTGTATGAGGGGAAAAACAAAAGTCCATCAACTCCTAGTCTGAGTGATTCTGTACAGGGAATTGCCGGGACCTGTTATAGAGGTGCATAGTTGGTCTGGTTGGAAAAAAAAAAAACACAAGTCCATCTAGTTCAACCAATAAAAAGGAAAAAAAAATAAGATTAAAAAATATCCTTAAAAAAAAATGATATATATATATCTATATATCTATATATAGATATATATATCTATATATATCTATATATAGATATATATAGATATATATATCTATATATAGATATATCTATATCTATATCTATATATAGATATATATATCTATATATAGATATATATAGATATATATATATATCTATATATATATACACACACACACAGTGGGGACGGAAAGTATTCAGACCCCCTTAAATTTTTCACTTTTTGTTATATTGCAGCCATTTGCTAAAATCATTTAAGTTAATTTCTTTTCCTCTTTAATGTACACACAGCACCCAATATTGACAGAAAAACACAGAATTGTTGACATTTTTGCAGATTTATTAAAAAAGAAAAACTGAAATATCACATGGTCCTAAGTATTCAGACCCTTTGCTGTGACACTCATATATTTAACTCAGGTGCTGTCCATTTCTTCTGATCATCCTTGAGATGGTTCTACACCTTCATTTGAGTCCAGCTGTGTTTGATTATACTGATTGGACTTGATTAGGAAAGCCACACACCTGTCTATATAAGACCTTACAGCTCACAGTGCATGTCAGAGCAAATGAGAATCATGAGGTCAAAGGAACTGCCTGAAGAGCTCAGGGACAGAATTGTGGCAAGGCACAGATCTGGCCAAGGTTGCAAAAAAATTTCTGCTGCACTTAAGGTTCCTAACAGTAGAGTGGCCTCCATAAACCTTAAATGGAAAACGTTTGGGATGACCAGAACCCTTCCTAGAGCTGGCCGTCCAGCCAAACTGAGCTATCGGGGGAGAAGAGCCTTGGTGAGAGTGGTAAAGAAGAACCCAAAGATCACTGTGGCTGAGCTCCAGAGATGCAGTCGGGAGATGGGAGAAAGTTGTAGAAAGTCAACCATCACTGCAGCCCTCCACCAGTTGGGGCTTTATGGCAGAGTGGACCGACGGAAGCCTCTCCTCAGTGCAAGACACATGAAAGCCTGCATGGAGTTTGCTAAAAAACACCTGAAGGACTCCAAGATGGTGAGAAATAAGATTCCCTGGTCTGATGAGACCAAGATAGAACTTTTTGGCCTTAATTCTAAGCGGTATGTGTGGAGAAAACCAGGCACTGCTCATCACCTGTCCAATACAGTCCCAACAGTGAAGCATGGTGGTGGCAGCATCATGCAGTGGAGGTGTTTTTCAGCTGCAGGGACAAGACGACTGGTTGCAATCGAGGGAATGATGAATGCGGCCAAGTACAGGGATATCCTGGATGAAAACCTTCTCCAGAGTGCTCAGGACCTCAGACTGGGCTGAAGGTTTACCTTCCAACAAGACAATGACCCTGAGCACACAGCTAAAATAACAAAGGAATGGCTTGACAACAACTCCGTGACTGTTCTTGAATGGCCCAGCCAGAGCCCTGACTTAAACCCAATTGAGCATCTCTGGAGAGACCTAAAAATTGCTGTCCACCAACGTTTACCATCCAACCTGACAGAACTGGAGAGGATCTGCAGGGAGGAATGGCAGAGGATCCCCAAATCCAGGTGTGAAAAACTTGTTGCATCTTTCCCAAAAAAGACTAATGGCTGTATTAGATCAAAAGGGTGCTTCTAGTAAATACTGAGCAAAGGTTCTGAATACTTAAGACCATGTGATATTTCAGTTTTTCTTTTTTAATAAATCTGCAAAAATGTCAACAATCCTGTTTTTTTTTCTGTCAATATGGGGTGCTGTGTGTACATTAATGAGGAAAAAAATGAACTTAAATGATTTTATCAAATGGCTGCAATATAACAAAGAGTGAAAAATTTAAGGGGGTCTGAATACTTTCCATCCCCACTGTGTATATGTGTGATGTGTGTGTGTATGTATATATATATATATATATATATATATATATATATATATATATATATATATATATACACACGCAACCCCATGCTCACAGTTTTTCCAGAGGAAGGCGAAAAACCCCAGCAAAGCATAATCCAATTTACTTCAGGGGAAAAAAAATTCCTTCCTGATTCCCAGAGAGGCAATCGGATATTCCTTGGATCAACTTTACCTATGCATGTTAGTATCCAGTTATATTATGAACAAATGCCTAATGTGGGTACTTAAATCTTTCCTGCCCAGCCCCTTAATACGGTCTATATCCCTTAAATAAGGTCTGTGTGCCCGGGGCAGGAAGGATCCTGATCATGTGACCACAAGTCGATCGATGGTTTGACTTGGATACAATCAGCCTGCCCATACATGATTCGATTCTCAGTTGGTCCCCACTGAACCTGCCGAGATTCGAACCATCAATGGCCGACTTAAGACCCAATTCCCACCTGGCCATTTTGTAGCTTAAACATCCAAAATCCCAGGGTTTTTCGTTGTGCCTGTTCACACTTGAGCGTAGTGTCGCTTGAAACTTGTAGCTCCAAAAATTACATGAGCTTCTTTTGAGCTACAAGCTTTAAGCATTTTGGCCCCAGTAGACTGCAATGGGAATGCATGTATCACACATTTTTTTCCCTTAGTTACTAGCTTTTTATTAGCCAACAATAATGAAAATAAGAAACGTTCAAGCAGAAATGCCTATGCAAATGCAACGCATACTCAGAATAAATAAGATGAAAGCTATTGGCTACTGCCCCATTTATAGTCCCAACGTACGTGTTTTTCGTCACCACGTTCAGAACAATCGGATTTTCCGACAACTTTCTGTGACCATGTGTATGTAAGACAAGTTTGAGCCAACATCAGGTCATAAGGCCCGGCCATACACGGTTCGAATCTCGGCCGGTTCAGCAGGAACCGGGCAAGATTCAAACCGTTAATGGGCAGGCTGAATGTACCAAGTTGATCAAGTGACTTGGGTACAACCAGCCTGCTGGATTCGCTTGTGATTATCACTAGTGGCTGCTAAAGTCACTAGCAATAATCACTGTCTTCTCTCAGCGGGGACGGCTTCACCTGCCCGCCCCTGCCTGAAAAAGACAATTGCTGATTTCCCTGTCGGCACTATCTGTGTTGAATGAAAGAAATTTGCACCATGTATGGCTGGCCTTACACTCAAACCAGGGGTCTCAAACTGGCAGCCCTCCAGCTGTTGCAAAACTACAAGTCCCATTGCAAGGCTGACAGTTACAAGCACGACTCCCACAGGCAGAGGCATGATGGGACTTGTAGTTTCGCAACATCTGGAGGGCTGCCAGTTTGAGAACCCTGACTACAACCTTTGTAATGTACGTTTGTCATTACAGGGGTGTAGTAGCTGGGGATGGTCAAACCATGTATACACATCTGACCACCTTTAAAAATTCATGGTCATCAGGGCTAAGCTCTGGCAGTGTTCATAATTCTCTTCTTGAGTGAGTAGATTTCAATACCTGCATGCTCAGAATATGGAAGTCTCTGTCTTTGGAGTAGAGGAGTTGTATAGAATGTAAGGCACTGAAAGAATCGCCTGTGAAGAAAGAAAACAAGATTTTACAAGTAGGCACGGCCGTTTTTACAGAAATGATTTCTATATAAGCCACCTTCCAAGCTAAAAGGATTTCACTTTGCTGTGCACAAATTACAAATATAATAATCCTCAGTGAACATGTTTAATACGGTTCTGTGTCCTCATTTTCAGGATATCCATCACAAGGGTGACAGCTGACATTTCTCTCGCCAAGAGGTCCGTGTTAAATAATCCAAGCAGGAGGGCTATAATTGAACGCTCCAACACCAGATCCAGTTTAGGTAAGACCCTTTACAAATAAAATTTACTGAGAACATAGGCGTGTGATTCGTCATTCACACCTTTGCGTTTTGAAATTGCAAATCTGCCAGCGAGTCAAAATGCTGAGGTGTGAATGCAGCCAAGAGAAAAGTAGTGTCTCATAAGTAAAACATTGTAGCAAATGTTCAACTAGAACAGAGTTGTCCATGTTATCAAATAAATGTGCATCCTCTTAGGCTCGGTTCACGCTTGCCCACAGTTTTGCGGGCTGGTTGCGGGTTCAGGAATCGCACCTGTTCCCCCACCCACAGCCAAATCGCACGGCTCTTACGAGACGCGCGGGGCTGCAATTCATTCTGCATGGTACCCCCACACATGTCAGCCACAGCGTGTTTGCGGGTGTGAACTGCAGGAAATCGTATGGTTGAAAGTGCCAAGTGGCTTTCCTGCAGCTGCATTTTAAAATGGGGGCATGCATCTTTTTCCTGCCGGAAACACAGGCACAGCAGCCAATTAGAATGAGCTGCGCACTCAATGCAATTGTGTGCATTGTGAGAACAGGCGTAATATTGTGTGTTCCTAGAGTGCAAAGATGTGAGTGGAGCCTTTGTATTATTGAAATTAAAAATACAAATGTTATTTTATACTTGTCCAGTGTATAATGACACTAGAATTTTGTATCTGGTATAAAGCATTGCAAAGATATTTACAATTTAAATAATAGTGGGTTTTTTTGTGTTTTTTTTTATTTATTTTTTTATTTTAGTGTACTTTTTTTTTTTTTTAAGTATGTGATATTAAAAACATTTCTAAACACAAAAAAAAAAAAAAAAGGGTAAAATGTTTAAGGTTACAAAATAGAAATAAAAAAATAAACAATAATTAGCTGAGGGGAGGGGGGCTGATTAGGGATAACTAGGGCTAATAAGTGGAATTAATAGGCACAGCTTTTTTATTTTTTTTTATTTTTACTATTAGGCCCCTTTCACACTGCCACAACTTGAAAGTCACGTGATTTCAGGAAATGCCTGTGTCAACTTGAGGTCTGTGGACCTCAACTCACATCAAAGTCGGACCAAAGTAGTACAGGGACTACTTTGAAGTTGGTGCGACTATGAATGGTTATCATTGGGAATCAAGGGGTACTGCTCGTCATGCAACTCTGATGTCCAAAGTCGCAGGAAAAGTCGTACAAGCGTAAAAGGGGCCTTGCTTTAACTGACATCATATGAAGAGCAAAGCTCACAACTTTGCTCTACAGATGAATTAAAAGAGTAAATACAAAGTTACAATAATGTTACTTCTGAATTATGCTACAAAACAGTGTTTACAAACGCTGATGAGAAGGTCCGGTTTTGCACAGCAAAAACACAGCAAATCTCGGCTGTTATATTGACAGCCTGGAACTGCCAGTAAAAACGGTGGGTGGAGTGGCGACAGTTGGGGAGTGACATGGCGTGCGAGGTACTTCGGTGAAGTTTGTTTGGACGTGCGTAGCATGCCCAAGGTACAAGAATGGTTAAGAAACTCTGCTCTAGAATATCTATATCAGTCTTATTTTGCTGATCAGTAATCTACAGCTGCACACTGAAAAGCTATATTATTATTACGCACAATAAATTTCCATCTCACTTGAAAATCTGAATTAATATTTTTTTCAGTGTAACATTATTTATCTTGCAAACTCATATTTATATCACTGAATATAATATTACTTTTTAATTGGCTTGTAAATTTATACATGTATAAAATAATGTACAGGTAATTATATCATAATTCATATCCCATTCACTTTACATGCTTGGTGATTTGATTTTTATAGTTCATTAGTAGAAGTAGACAGTTAGTTGAAATTATTCCTACTGAGAAAACAATATGATGGGGCACAGAGGCAAATTTAAAGTGACACTTTAAAGGATAAGTTCACTTTTTTTAACATGTTATACCCATAATCGGTGTGTAACATGTTACAGATGTTCTGGCTTCTGCACCGTCCGATCCTCCGTTTTCAGAGCTAGTAGGAGAACTTCTCCTCCCGCTATCTGCCACAATCTGAAAGAAATGCAGCCATGCAGGGCTCTGCCTGCCTGGCCACGTCAGTCATTTACAGTGGTCTGTGAATGAATGGACTACAACTACCAACAGGCTTTGCGGATGTCGGTTTGTAGTTCTCAATGAACTACCATGGTGCTGTTGAGCACTCTGGTATTTCATTGAGTCTTCCTGTCAGTGTGAACCTGCCTGCCCGTATGATGTACAGGCAGATCGCTTACATGGACCGTCTACAGGAGACCTGCATGACATTAGAGATTTCTGATCGCTGGTGCAATGCTTTCCAGGCTCCTAAAAAATAAATAAGTAAATACAGTGTGGGCGGAAAGTATTCAGACCCCCTTAAATTTTTCACTCTTTGTTATATTGCAGCCATTTGCTAAAATCATTCAATCAAGTTCATTTTTGTCCTCATTAATGTACAGACAGCACCCCATTTTGACAGAAAAACACAGAATTGTTGACATTTTTGCAGATTTATTAAAAAAGAAACTGAAATATCACATGGTCCTAAGTATTCAGACCCTTTGCTGTCAAACTCATGTATTTAACCACTTGAGCCCCGGACCATTATGCTGCCTAAGGACCAGAGGTCTTTTTCCAATTTGGCACTGCGTCGCTTTAACTGCTAATTGCGCGGTCATGCAATGCTGTACCCAAACGAAATTTGCGTCCTTTTCTTCCCACAAATAGAGCTTTCTTTTGATGGTATTTGATCACCTCTGCGGTTTTTATTTTTTGCGCTATAAACGGAAAAAGACCGAAAATTTTGAAAAAAAATGATATTTTCTACTTTTTGTTATAAAAAAAATCCAATAAACTAAATTTTAGTCATACATTTAGGCCAAAATGTATTCGGCCACATGTCTTTGGTAAAAAAAATGTCAATAAGCGTATATTTATTGGTTTGCGCAAAAGTTATAGCGTCTACAAACTAGGGTACATTTTCTGGAATTTACACAGCTTTTAGTTTATGACTGCCTATCTCATTTCTTGAGGTGCTAAAATGGCAGGGCAGTACAAAACCCCCCAAATGACCCCATTTTGGAAAGTAGACACCCCAAGGAAATTGCTGAGAGGCATGTTGAACCCATTGAATATTTATTTTTTTTGTCCCAAGTGATTGAAAAATGACAAAAAAAAAAAAAAAAAAAAATATTTACAAAAAGTCGTCACTAAATGATATATTGCTCACACAGGCCATGGGCCTATGTGGAATTGCACCCCAAAATACATTTAGCTGCTTCTCCTGAGTATGGGGATACCACATGTGTGGGACTTTTTGGGAGCCTAGCCGCGTACGGGGCCCCGAAAACCAATCACCGCCTTCAGGATTTCTAAGGGTGTAAATTTTTGCTTTCACTCTTCACTGCCTATCACAGTTTCGGAGGCCATGGAATGCCCAGGTGGCACAAAACCCCCCAAAATGACCCCATTTTGGAAAGTAGACACCCCAAGCTATTTGCTGAGAGGCATATTGAGTCCATGGAATATTTTATATTTTGACACAAGTTGCGGGAAAGTGACACTTTTTTTTTTTTTTTTTTTTTTTTTTCATAAAGTTGTCACTAAATGATATATTGCTCACACAGGCCATGGGCATATGTGGAATTGCACCCCAAAATACATTTAGCTGCTTCTCCTGAGTATGGGGATACCACATGTGTGGGACTTTTTGGGAGCCTAGCCGCGTACTGGACCCCGAAAACCAATCACTGCCTTCAGGATTTCTAAGGGTGAAAATTTTTGATTTCACTCTTTACTGCCTATCACAGTTTCGGAGGCCATGGAATGCCCAGGTGGCACAAAACCCCCCCAAATGACCCCATTTTGGAAAGTAGACACCCCAAGCTATTTGCTGAAAGGCATGGTGAGTATTTTGCAGCTCTCATTTGTTTTTGAAAATGAAGAAAGACAAGAAAAAACATTTTTTTTTTTTCTTTTTTCAATTTTCAAAACTTTGTGACAAAAAGTGAGGTCTGCAAAATACTCACTATACCTCTCAGCAAATAGCTTGGGGTGTCTACTTTCCAAAATGGGGTCATTTGGGGGGGTTTTGTGCCACCTGGGCATTCCATGGCCTCCGAAACTGTGATAGGCAGTGAAGAGTGAAATCAAAAATTCACGCCCTTAGAAAGCCTGAAGGCGGTGCTTGGTTTTCGGGGTCCCGTACGCGGCTAGGCTCCCAAAAAGTCTCACACATGTGGTATCCCCGTACTCAGGAGAAGCAGCAGAATGTATTTTGGGGTGTAATTTCACATATTTCCATGGCATGTTTGAGCAATATATCATTTAGTGACAACTTTGTGCAAAAAAAAAAAAAAAAAAAAAAAATTTGTCTCTTTCCCGCAACTTGTGTCGCAATATAAAATATTCCATGGACTCGACATGCCTCTCAGCAAATAGCTTGGGGTGTCTACTTTCCAAAATGGGGTCATTTGGGGGGGTTTTGAACTGTCCTGGCATTTTATGCACAACATTTAGAAGCTTATGTCACACATCACCCACTCTTCTAACCACTTGAAGACAAAGACCTTTCTGACACTTATTGTTTACATGAAAAAGTTTTTTTTTTTTGCAAAAAAATTACTTTGAACCCCCAAACATTATATATTTTTTTAAAGCAAATGCCCTACAGATTAAAATGGTGGGTGTTTCATTTTTTTTTTTCACACAGTAATTGCGCAGCGATTTTTCAAACGCATTTTTTGGGGAAAAAACACACTTTTTTTAATTTTAATGCACTAAAACACGCTATATTGCCCAAATGTTTGATGAAATAAAAAAGATGATCTTAGGCCGAGTACATGGATACCAAACATGACATGCTTTAAAATTGCGCACAAACGTGCAGTGGCAACAAAATAAATACATGTTTAAAAGCCTTCAAAAGCCTTTACAGGTTACCACTTTAGATTTACAGAGGAGGTCTACTGGAAAAATTACTGCACTCGATCTGGCCTTCGCGGTGATACCTCACATGCATGGTGCAATTGCTGTTTATGTTTGACGACAGACCGCCGCTTGCGTTCGCCTTAGCGCGAGAGCAGGGGGCGACAGGTGTTTTTTTTTTTTGTTTTTTTTTTCTTTATTATTTTTTTGCTTTTTTAATCTTACTTTTAAACTGTTCCTTTCATATTTTTTTTTTTAATCATTTTTATTGTTATCTCGGGGAATGTAAATATCCCCTATGATAGCAATAGGTAGTGACAGGTACTCTTTTTTGAAAAAATTGTGGTCTATTAGACCCTAGATCTCTCCTCTGCCCTCAAAGCATCTGACCACACCAAGATCGGTGTGATAAAATGCTTCCCCAATTTCCCAATGGCGCTATTTACATCTGGCGAAATCTAAGTCATGAAATACTCGTAGCTTCCGGTTTCTTAGGCCATAGAGATGTTTGGAGCCACTCTGGTCTCTGATCAGCTCTATGGTCAGCTGGCTGAATCACCGGCTGCATTCTCAGGTTCCCTGTTGAGACAGGAGAGCCAGAGAAAAACACGGAAGACGGTGGGGGGGGGGGGGGCATTCCCTCCCACGGCTTGTAAAAGCAGTCTAGAGGCTAATTAGCCGCTAGGATTGCTTTTACATGAAAGCCGACCGCTGGCTGAAAAGAATGATACCAAGATGATACCTAAACCTGCAGGCATCATTCTGGTATAACCACTCAAAGTCGTGAATGGCGTACCTGAAGACAAAAAAATGGTTAACAATGGTTAACAATAAAGCACAGTAAACAGTAAAGTATAAATAATTACATACCTGAAAAACAAACATGATAAAACATAATAACAATAACAATAACAATAAAACATTGCAGAATAGAATACAGTAAAAAAGAGCAGAACAATAGAGAGAGAGAATAGAGAGAGAGAGAACAATAAAACAACAACTATTTATTTTTTTTTATTTCATATTTTTTTTTTTTTTTACACTTTTTTTGTAACTAACTTTTATAACGGTAACCGGTTCCAGGTTCGGGTCTCTCAAAATGCGATGGCATCTTGGGAGACCCTGTGAAAGTGTGCCTAGTCTGTGCAATGCTGTACCCTACACTAATACTCAACTAGTGAATGGTAGCGTTCAAAACATTCACCAATGCAAAGACCAGGATTGTCAGGACAGGAGGGACAATAATAGCGGGTGTCACGCCTATATCCGCGCTTGCTGCAGACACGACATCTTTTTTGGGGGGTTCGTTGGGTAGGGGTACTCGGGAGGACATAAAAATGCCTCTCATGCAGCCGACTGCATTTGGTTGGGGATGTGAATGGGGGAAGTACGGGCGCTGCAGAAGCGGTGGGTTCCCAATTAGGATTGGCGAATGCAGCAGGAAGGGCACTATGGGCACGATGGGCCTGTGTTTGTCTTTTTGGTGGCAGCGGGACACTACTTGTGCTTGCCACCTCACCAGCTTGAACTGCACTTATGGGACTCGCCACGTCACCAAGTGTTACTGCAGTGCTGGTTTGACTACGACCGGGGTGTACTAGGCCGCTGGCACTTGCCAGTTCACCAAAACGCTACCAAAAAACGTTAGCGATCGCAGGGATCAGGCCTGACTCTGCGAACGCTGCAGTTATGCGTTTAGTGTTTTGTAAGTGTCAGTGATCGATCGATACTGCACTTGGGTGGGCTGGGCCGGGCCGGGCGGAGGGGCAAAACGCAGGTGCTAGCAGGTATCTGGGCTGATCCCGCTAACACTGCGTTTTTGGGAACCCTAAACTGCTGGTGACGCTAGTATAGATCTGATCGGATCAGATATTGATCCGTTCAGATACTATACCACTAAGGGAGGCGTATGCTGCTTGCGTGGGTGTTAGTGGTACTGGCGCTAACCTGACGCTGCCTGGGGCTGGTGCTTGCCAGTTCACCAAAACGCTACAAAAAAAACTGTTAGCGATCGCAGGGATCAGGCCTGACTCTGCGAACGCTGCAGTTATGCGTTTAGTGTTTTGTAAGTGTCAGTGATCGATCGATACTGCACTTGGGTGGGCTGGGCTGGGCCGGGCGGAGGGGCAAAACGCAGGTGCTAGCAGGTATCTGGGCTGATTCCGCTAACACTGCGTTTTTGGGAACCCTAAACTGCTGGGGACGCTAGTATAGATCTGATCGGATCAGATATTGATCCGTTCAGATACTATACCACTAAGGGAGGTGTACGGTGCGTGCGTGGGTGTTAGCGGTACTGGCGCTAACCTGACGCCTGGGGCTGGTGCTTGCCAGTTCACCAAAATGCTACCAAAAAAACTGTTAGCGATCGCAGGGATCAGGCCTGACTCTGCGAACGCTGCAGTTATGCGTTTAGTGCCTTGTAAGTGACAGTGATCGATCGATACTGCACTTGGGTGGGCTGGGCGGAGGCACAAAACGCAGGTGCTAGCAGGTATCTGGGCTGATCCCGCTAACACTGCGTTTTTGGGAACCCTAAACTGCTGGGGACGCTAGTATAGATCTGATCGGATCAGATATTGATCCGATCAGATACTATACCACTAAGGGAGGCGTATGCTGCATGCGTGGGTGTTAGCGGTACTGGCGCTAATCTGACGCTGCCTGGGGCGACGCATATCACCGCCGGGCGATCAGGGGGCTAAACCTTTATTCGGTAATAAACGGCGGGTGCCCTGACACTATAAAAAATAAACGAACTAACCAGCGTCATCCGTAACGGTTATACGGTGATCAGTGGTGAAAGGGTTAACTAGGGGGCAATCAAGGGGTTAAAACCTTTATTAGATAGTATATGGGGGTCCCTGACGCTATAAAACGCTGACGGCGAACCTAAATATTTACCTCACTAACTAGCGTCACCAGCGACACTAATACAGCGATCAGAAAAATGATCGCTTAGTGACACTGGTGACAGGGGGTGATCAAGGGGTTAAAACTTTATTAGGGGGGGTTAGGGGGGTACCCTAGACCTAAAGGGGGGTAATACTCACTGTCCCAACACTGTAACTGTCACAAACTGACACTATGCAGTAATCAGAAAAAAAAAAAAAAAAAAACAAAAAAAACTGCTGGTGTCAGTTTGTGACAGGGGGGGGGGGGGTGATTGGGGGGGGATCGGGGGGCGATGGGGGGGGGGATCGGGGTGTTTTGTGTGCCTGGCATGTTCTACTGTGTGTGTGTGTGTTGGTGCACTCACATAGATGTCTTCTCTCCTCGGGCCGGAACGGAAAATACCGACCCGAGGGGAGATGACATCACTTCCTTTGCTGCTGTTTAGCATACAGCAGCAAAGGAGTGTTTTCATTGGCCGGCGGCGATCGCGAGGGGGGGGCCACGAACGGATGGTCTCCCCCTCATCACCGATCGCCGCTGGACAAAAGACGACCGCCTCGGGCACCGGGGGGGGGTCCGATCGGACCCCCCACCCGCGGAAGGCAAATCACGTACCCTGTACGTGATTTTGCCTGTCCGTGCCACTTTGCCGACGTACATCGGCGTGAGGCGGTCGTCAAGTGGTTAACTCAGGTGCTGTCCATTTCTTCTGATCATCCTTTTGAGTCCAGCTGTGTTTGATTATACTGATTGGACTTGATTAGGAAAGCCACACACCTGTCTTTATAATTACAGCTCACAGTGCATGTCAGAGCAAATGAGAATCGTGAGGTCAAAGGAACTGCCTGAAGAGCTCAGAAACAGAATTGTGGCAAGGCACAGATCTGGCCAAGGTTACAAAAAAAAATTCTGCTGCACTTAAGGTTCCTAAGAGCGCAGTGGCCTCCATAATCCTTAAATGGAAGACGTTTGGGACGACCAGAACTCTTCCTAGAGCTGGCCGTCCGGCCAAACTGAACTATCGGGGAGGAGAGCCTAAAGAAAAAACCAAAAGATCACTGTGGCTGAGCTCCAGAGATGCAGACGGGAGATGAGAGAAAGTTGTAGAAAGTCAACCATCACTGCAGCCCTCCATCAGTCGGGGCTTTATGGCAGAGTGGCCTGACGGAAGCCTCTCCTCAGTGCAAGACACATGAAAGCCTGCATGGGGTTTGCTAAAAAACACCTGAAGGACTCCAAAATGTGAGAAATAAGATTCTCTGGTCTGATGAGACCAAGAGAGAACTTTTTGGCCTTAATTCTAAGCGGTATGTGTGGAGAAAACCAGGCACTGCTCATCACCTGTCCAATACAGTCCCAACAGTGAAGTATGGTGGTGGCAGCATCATGCTGTGGGGGTGTTTTTCAGCTGCAGGGACAGGATGACTGGTTGCAATCGAGGGCAAGATGAATGCGGCCAAGTACAGGGATATCCTGGATGAAAACCTTCTCCAGAGTGCTCAGGACCTCAGACTGGGCCGAAGGTTTACCTTCCAACAAGACAATGACCCTAAGCACACAGCTAAAATAACGAAGGAGTGGCTTCACAACAACTCCGTGACTGTTCTTGAATGGCCCAGCCAGAGCCCTGACTTAAACCCAATTGAGCATCTCTGGAGAGACCTAAAAATGGCTGTCCACCAACGTTTACCATCCAACCTGACAGAGCTGGAGTGGATCTGCAAGTAGGAATGGCAGAGGATCCCCAAATCCAGGTGTGAAAAACTTGCTGCATCTTTCCCAAAAAGACTCATGGCTGTATTAAATCAAAAGGGTGCTTCTACTAAATGCTAAGCAAAGGGTCTGAATACTTAGGACCATGTGATATTTCAGTTTTTCTTTTTTAATAAATCTGCAAAAATGTCAACAATTCTGTGTTTTTCTGTCAATATGGGGTGCTGTGTGTGCATTAATGAGGAAAAAAAGATCTTAAATGATTTTAGCAAATGGCTGCAATATAACAAAGAGTGAAAAATTTAAGGGGGTCTGAATACTTTCCGTCCACACTGTAAATGCACATTTTTATAC
Source organism: Aquarana catesbeiana (assembly GCF_042186555.1). Lineage (NCBI taxonomy): Eukaryota > Metazoa > Chordata > Amphibia > Anura > Ranidae > Aquarana > Aquarana catesbeiana. The sequence goes on from NC_133329.1 coordinate 366,754,423, forward strand.
CTGCAGAAAAAAGTTTTTTTTTAACCATTTCCCGCCCGACCTATAGCAGATTGACGGCTGGGAAGTGGTTCAGTTATCCTGACTGGGCTTCATATGACGTCCAGCAGGAAAAGCCACGATCGCGCGCCCGGGGGTGCGCAGCACGGCGATTGGCGGTGTGGTGTGTCACTCTGATGCACCGCATCTCCGATCATGGCAAAGAGCCTCTATGTCACATTAGGGGTATTTCTTCTCACTTTCAGGTGGGCGGGGGGGGGTCTTGAACCCTGAAAATGTCATTGTCACTTCGCATATTTCCCACGTGGTATGCCAGCTGATTTTTACATGAAACACAGCTAGACTCGTCACACTGCACCCATTTCCTCAGGTTCCTTTTAAAAGCCAGCTTTTAAATTATAGTGCGCTGACCACGGAAAGCAGTTCTCTAAATGACAAGTGACACGGGCGTATATCTGGCGCTCCCAGTCTGGCTATGACTGACAATGGGTGTCATTCTGAATTAGCGTGTAGGTTAACACAGCAAATTCGGTTACATTGAAATGTATGCCGAGGTCCTTGCCAAGGCTGTTGATGTGAAAAGCAGGGATCAGGCACGAAAATCAATAGGCTGAATCAAATGTTAACCAGCAGGGGCTTACACGTTTAATTAAAAGCCAACACCAAGTACATTGTTCCATTTAATATTTCCATTGATATTTGATTTTTTGATGGATTAAGGCGAACACATACAGTACAAGAGACAAATGAATATTGCAATATACATTAAGGCAATCTTGTTTTTTTGACATATGAACAATAAGGATGGGGGATGTCATTAAAAAAAATTAAATGTAAAAATAAGACCTTTTGTACTTGATCATTAGAACACAAAGCAGTTAATGCGCAAGGAATAAAAATAATAAAGTCTTAGTTCTAACACTAAGGCCCCATTCACACCTGAGCGTAGCGTTTTTGAGCTTTTTTCCGGCGTTTTGTTGCGCGTATTTGCATGTTTCCATGCAACGTTTTCCGGCGTTTTTGAGCTTTGGCGTTTTTTTTTATTAGCCAATAGGAAAAATTATCATCTGTTTGATCATTTTTTGCTATGTTTTTAGATTTTGTCATCTGCTTCCTGCTCCAAAAATGTCCAAATCTGCCCGATTCGAGTGACAAAAAAGGGTCCAGAACTTGTTTGAGCTTCAGGCGTAGGGCTTCAGGCGACTTGGAGTGGAGATGTGAACCATCTCCATAGAGAATAATGGATTTTTTACCCTCAAGCGTTTTGTAGCTTCAGGCTTCAAGCTACAAAATGCTCAGGTGTGAATGGGGCCTAAATAGGTTGCAATACAGGCACAAATAGAGCACATGGAGGAAGGGTGTCAGTTTTGCCTGCAGTATCCTGCTGGTGTATTCTTACCTCCTTTCTGCAGGGGTTGTGCTAGACCTGTGACTCTATTAACATTTGATTTCTGTGCTCACCTATGGACATCGCCTGCTATACTTTGGGTTTTTATTCCCTTACATCGCTTCCTGGTCCGCCTCCTAGTTTGCTCTCTTTTTCAAGATATGCTCAGTGCAGCCCATGTTGCCTGAGCATTTTGCTAGTTCTCTGACTTCTCGTGTACCGACTCTGGCTTCGTCTTCTGTTTTTGCCTGTCTTCCCCCCAGGGCTGGGACAAGGGATGGGCAGGAGTGGCGGCTACCCTGGGCACTGTGGTATCATGCGAGGTGGGGGGGGCACCACAAGGAGATTGGGGGGAGACGAATTGTGTTGAAAGGTGGAATATGAGGAGCAGCAGGGAGTAAGAATTGTTCTAGGAGGGGAAATTTGGGGGGGAATTGTGTTGAATAGGGGGACGGGGGAAAAGAATTTGTACTAGGAGGGGGGATTTGGGGGGTTTGTGCTAGCAAAGCTAATATGGTAGGGGGTAGGGGGGAGGGTATTTGTGCTAGGAGGGGAACTGTTGTTTGGGAGGGGGATTTGTGCTAGAAGGGATGTTTGTGGCCATTTGTGCTAGGAGGGGAAATTTGGGGGGATGAAAGGAGGTTATTTATGCTAGGATGGAGAATACGGGGTGGGGAATTTGTGCTGCGGGAGATTTGGAATGGGGGGGATTTGTGCTCAGAGGGGAAATTTGAGAGGTAGAGGATTTGTGCTAGGAAGGGGGATTTTTAATTTTTTATCGGGGGGGGGTGGAATTGTGTTGGGAGCAGATGCAGAATGAGAAGATTTGAGCTGGGGGGAAATATTTGTGCTTAGAGGGGGGATTTCTGCAGGGGGGTGAATTTATACTGGAAGGAGGGGGAGTTTATGCTTAGGGCATAAGCATGCAGATTAGTGCTCCATTTTTTTCCGCCTGCCCTGACCTCGGCATGTTTCCTGGATCCTCTTCTGTATTCTGCGTACCAAGTGGTCTCCATATCATCAGCTGGGCATACCTGGGGGCCGTGACCTGGTTCCAACTTGCTGCAAGTCCATCCCCACCATCTGGGGAAGAAGCAGGCTGGGGCTTAGACTCCTCACCCTAGGGAACCCTGGGTTGGTGTTCTGCAAGGACTTGTCACCAAAGAAACCTGACAAAGGGGCAATCCACTTTCCCACTCCCAGTTTTTTGGATAGAGCAGGTATGGTTTAAAGCCTCTCTAAGGCTAGGTTCAAATTGTGTCCTTTCCCAACACGCACAGAAATGCACTGCTCTTTAGCAGGCATGCAGCGATGCCATTAATTGTTAATGGCACCCCCATGCATTTGCTATCCGCAGCACGATGCAATATTGAAAAATGATCAGGGACTTCTTCTGGACAATTCTTGCGTGTAGAGCAGCACATTGAAATGAATCGGCTGCTCTACATGCAATGCATGTGCTTGATTGCCCCTGTATGGTGTGAACCTAACCTTAGTTTTTATTGCTAGGAATGATTAGGTATTTGTAGGTGCTGATTATAGCCGGTATCAAGTAGAAATAAGGCTACATGCACATCACTGCAGCTAGGGAACGTGTACAAAATCAATGTGTTTCTAACCTGCAGAGAAACGCGCTGCACTTCAGCAGGCATGGGGGTGTGGCATTAATTCCTAATGGCACCGCCATACGTCAGCACCCGTGGTGGATTTCTGCAGGTGACATACCGCATGGTGCCGCAGCACTGTACAGTTTGGCATGGCACAATAAAAAAAAAAAAGGTAGGGACTTCTTTCCTCGCGGGTAAGGCAGTCCATTGAAATTAATGTGCTGCTCTACCCGCAATGTGCACACACACATATGTGAACCAGGCCTTCGAGGATGCTAGCTTTACAATGTAGAGATATCACAGTGTCCTATGTGAATATATAATCAGTTATATTGGAAGAGGGTTTGGGTGGGATTATAACGGTGCCAATATATAATAGAAAAAGGAAGTAATTAAAACATCACATTTATTGTAGACATAATTAAAATATGATCAAATTAAATCACTCATTGTACATCTCCATTTTGGTGGTCAAACAAGTGAAATTCCGGTTATATGGTGGCTATAGGTTCATATGTTATCCCGACATGTTTCACTAGTGTTGGCTTCATCAGGGAATTTAAGAACCACCGAAAAACATTTGAAACCTGGCAAGCCCCCAAGGGGTCACCACTAGGAACAGCACCACCGAAGAGAGGAGGCACCATGCGACCATATAGGGCACAGAACGACCAGGTTAGAGAGCAATATACAAAGTGAACACTAGAGGGCACCTGCATATGGGACAACAACTTGGGATGAGGTACTGGATGCTATGTGGTTACCCGGTTCGGAACAAATACATAAATCATATAGTACATCAGGTCACATGCCTGATAAAAGGGTCCTGTGAGGCGCCGAAATGTTGCTTTTGTATTTATGATGTGATCGCCGAATAAAGTTTAGGGCTCATTCTGGAGATCCTTGGTGTGCTGGTGACATACTTTTCACTTTGAATGTCTTTTCACACAGCAAAAGGAAAAAAAATGACAAAGGTTCCAACACTCCCTTTCTTTAAATTGTGTTTGTTATATTAGAAGTACATTCAGCCATGACTTGTATGCATATGCATGTATTTATTGCTTGCCTTTAAAGTTAGTATATTAAATGCACCGGTACATTTATACCTCTGTGATGTGAAGTTGTGAACATTTGCGCTATATTTTAAGCCTAATAGTACCAGGCAAGCTGTGTAGCTATTTACAGCTATGACTGGGGAAAGTGATAATTACATGTGAATGGCAGATTTTTGTCAACTTGATAATTTACTCGGCTTGATAATTCATTGCTGCATATAAATGAAGATGTATACAGCCATATTCAGTGTATTGTGTCTACCACTATTTGTAAAATGTGGAAAAAAATCAAACATAAAAATATATTTTTTATATATTTTATTTTTAAGCAAATGTATGAAAACTGGAGTAATAGAAAAAGTAGGCTGCTGTACTTAGCAACTGAATTTCCTAAAGCAGGACATAATTCAATATTTTTTTTTTTTTTTTTTTTTTTTAGTTCAATATTTAGTTCAATATTTCTTTGCTATACTTTTAATTCTTTATATTGCCACTGTAATTTTTTTTTAAAGTGAAATTAGACATAAACCTCATCCAATGCAATTAACATAATGTTAGTGTCTAATTTTACTTTAAAAAAAAAAATTAAAAAGTCACAGTTCACAATTCGTTCAACCCAAAAAAACTGTCAGCTCAGGTCAGAGCCAAAGTACTAACAATCTGATGTTAGTACAACTATCTCTCCTGCTGTTCTGTTGTTTCTCTGACATGGGCAGGTCGGCAGACCATTTTCGGTCATGAACCTTCGACAGCTTCTGTCGGATCGGCTGCCATACACACGGGCCAAATGTTGGTCTCTATTTTTTTTTTTTTTATTAATTTCTAATGGCACCCAAAATGTGGTAAAGTGAATGGGCCGTCCTTCACTGTTGGTGAAACACATTTACAAAAAATGCAACGCGTTGCTCAGATGTGAATGGGGCGTAAGGTAAGGGATGTAGGAATGGAGTTCAGATGTACAGAAGGATCTGTGGATCTTGAGAATAGTCTATGCATTATAATTCCGGAAATATGAAAAAAATAAAAATGAGAAAATTGATAAAAAATTATTCTAATGCAGTGGATTCTGCCCTTTGCTAGTTATTATCTGGTCTTTGGGGCACTATTCCTCCCACTGACACCATCACTGATACTAGTGATGGGGCACTATTTTTTCCATTAATATTAATGATGGGGCACTATTCGTTCTACTAACACCAGAGATGGGGCACTATTCCTTCCACTAACACCAGAGATGGGGCACAATTCCTTCCACTAACACCAGAGATGGGGCACTATTCCTTCCACTAACACCAAAGATGGGGCACTATTCCTCCCACTGACACCAAAGATATGGCCCAATTTCTTCCACTAATACCAAGGATGGGGTACTGTTCCTCCTAGGATTACCAATGATGGGCCACTAATCCTCCTTCCACTGATCACATGCGCTATGTAACAGACTACCAACCTGGAGGTAATGTTTACTGTCACTGGGCCTGGAACATTTTCTGCTCCCAATGGCCACAATCTGCCCCCCCCCAACCCCCCTAAATTTAAATTGGCCCCTTATATGAAAAGTTTGGAGACCCCTGTTCTAATGTGATTGGATTCACCTGGAGGCCTTTCCCCCAAAACACATTGGCTGTATTTGATGCTCTTAACCAATAAAAGTTCCAAACTCTTTCAAGTCCTCTCAGTGATATGAACTTTTGTAATATTACTATTGTACCTTGTAAAGGGTGGAGGTCAGCAAAAGGAACCAGTGATACTAGTTGAATCCTTGGAGAACCCAGGATAGTGGCACTCCTGGAAATGTTGGTTTTAGTGCAGACTTCGGCAGATGATTTCTCAGCATTGGAGCAGAGACTGACAAGGAGGGCAGCAGGAAAGGTTACTATTTACAGACTTTTTTTTTTCTTTTTTACTAGTATGCTTTATGCTTTTATTATATATCTCAACCATAGGACAGGGTCACTTTAAAAAGAAATCAGCGCTGATATTGAGTCCCCCCACCCCACCGCATATGCATGCTGACGTCGAGTCATCATGGTGTCATCACAGGGTGTCTAAGCACCTGAGATTAGTGTGAGAGTGGGAGAGGGTTTGAATTATTTAGTGCAATGAGTAACAGTGCTGCCAGCTCTCTATGTAGTCAAAGCAGGGGAGCTATCCATATGTACCTGTGACTGTGACATAGTGTTGCTATATGGCCGCACCTTCAAATCCAAGACTGACTACACTTATGCCCCATACACACGGTCGGACATTGATCTGACATTCCGACAACAAAATCCATGAATTTTTTCCGACGGATGTTGGCTCAAACTTGTCTTGCATACACATGGTCACACAAAGTTGTCGGAAAATCCGATCGTTCTGAACGTGGTGACGAAAAACACGTACGTCGGGACTATAAACAGGGCAGTAGCCAATAGCTTTCATCTCTTAATTTATTTTGAGCATGCGTGGCACTTTGTGCGTCGGATTTGTGTACACACGATCGGAATTTCCGACAACGGATTTTGTTGTCGGAAAATTTTATAGCAAGCTCTCAAACTTTGTGTGTCGGAAATTCCTATGGAAAATATGTGATGGAGCCCACACACGGTCGGAATTTCCGACAACAAGGTCCTATCACACATTTTCCATCGGAAAATCCTATCGTGTGTACAGGGCATAAAAGTGGTCAGAACACAAGCTGTGTGAAGTTGGCACCCCATGTTTGTAAAACCTGAATAAAAATATACCATTCGTTTGTGCCGCGTTTGTGCTGATTTGTGCCGCAAAAATGAGCGTTTGTGCCGGTTCGGTTTCTGAGATATTAAACATTCAATTTAATGCAAGCCCGGCCCACTTTGCACCCCATGTCCCTGAATTTTAAAAACAAACGCGCCATTCATTTGTGCCGCGTTTGTGCTGGTTTGTGCTGCAAAAATAAACGTTTGTGCCGCTTTGGTTGCGGAGATATTGTGTGTTATAGTTGCTGTAACCCCGCCCATTTTGCACCCCATGTTCCTGAATTTTAAAAACAAACGCGCCATTCGTTTGTGCCGCGTTTGTGCTGGTTTGTGCCGCAAAAATAAACGTTTGTGCCGCTTTGGTTGCGGAGATATTGTGCGTTATAGTTGCTGTAACCCCGCCCATTTTGCACCCCATGTTCCTGAATTTTAAAAACAAACGCGCCATTCGTTTGTGCCACGTTTGTGCCGCAAAAATAAACGTTTGTGCCGCTTTGGTTGCGGTGATATTGTGCGTTATAGTTGCTGTAACCCCGCCCATTTTGCACCCCATGTTCCTGAATTTTAAAAACAAACGTGCCATTCGTTTGTGCCGCGTTTGTGCTGGTTTGTGCCGCAAAAATAAAAGTTTGTGCGGCTTTGGTTGCGGAGATATTGTGCGTTATAGTTGCTGTAACCCCGCCCATTTTGCACCCCATGTTCCTGAATTTTAAAAACAAACGTGCCATTCGTTTGTGCCGCGTTTGTGCTGGTTTGTGCCGCAAAAATAAAAGTTTGTGCCGCTTTGGTTGCGGAGATATTGTGCGTTATAGTTGCTGTAACCCCGCCCACTTTGCACCCCATGTTCCTGAATTTTAAAAACAAACGCGCCATTCGTTTGTGCCGCGTTTGTGCTGGTTTGTGCCGCAAAAATAAACGTTTGTGCCGCTTTGGTTGCGGAGATATTGTGCGTTATAGTTGCTGTAACCCCGCCCATTTTGCACCCCATGTTCCTGAATTTTAAAAACAAACGTGCCATTCGTTTGTGCCGCGTTTGTGCTGGTTTGTGCCGCAAAAATAAAACTTTGTGCGCTTTGGTTGCGGAGATATTGTGCGTTATAGTTGCTGCAACCCCACCCACTTTGCACCCCATGTCCCTGAATTTTAAAAACAAACGTGCCATTCGTTTGTGCCGCATTTGTGCTGGTTTGTGCCGCAAAAATAAACGTTTGTGCCGCTTTGGTTGCGGAGATATTGTGCGTTATAGTTGCTGCAACCCCGCCCACATTGCACCCCATGTTCCTGAATTTTAAAAACAAACGCGCCATTTGTTTGTGCCGCATTTGTGCTGGTTTGTGCCGCAAAAATAAACGTTTGTGCAGCTTTGGTTGCTGAGATATTGTGCGTTATATGTTGTCAAACCACATTGACTTTACACCTTGTTATTAAAGCTTACATACAGAACCTAAACTCAGCTTGGGTTTCCTTAATGTAAAGCTCCTCCCACTGTACTGGCACTGCACTTCATATTGTACCCTGAAAAAGGCACCTCTGCCGGGTTAGCCCCCCCATATCAAAATTTTTGAAAAAATCTTATGCAGTTTGTTAGATCTTTGTTAGATCAGGTTAGATCAACCGTTGTTTGCGTTAGATCTCACACAGAAGAAGCGATATTAACAGTTATTTGCTGGGGGGGCTAACCCGTCATCAGCCCCCCCTTATCAAAAAATTGACCAAACAGTTAGCTATTTTGGAAGCAATTTGTTGGATCCGGTATGATCAAGTGTTTTTAACGTTAGATCTCACATAATTGGAGACTGATTAAGTGATTAATGTGGGGGGGCTGGCCCCCCCTTATCAAATTTTCGGCCCAAAAATCATTCAGGCTAATAGATATTGGTTAGATCCGGTAAGATCAAGTGGTTTTAACGTTAGATCTCACATCATTTCAGAGATATTCCACATCAAAATAGAGATATTAGGTGGTACATATGGACGGGCTGGCCCCCCCTTATATTCAGCGCAATGAAAATCACACCCAACTTTTGCTGCGGCGCAAAAACTTTTCCTCAGCTGCGGGGGCCCAACTTATGATCCTGCACACAAGCCCACTGCTTTCAGAAAATGCCCCTGACCTGAGCTCATCATTGCACATCCATTCCAGATGCTCGTATGTGACATCACATACATCCCATACATCACATACATCACATACAAACACGTGGGCTGGATGCGAGAGGTGAATCAGCAGGATGAGTGTGCCAGGACAAGTAGATTTGTCTCATCTCTGCTTCCTTTTACCACTCTGCATATCACACATATCATAGATGAGAAGAGGGTACATTGGTGGGAAAAATGAGCAGGAGGGGTTTAGATGTGGGACAGAAGAACAGGAGGGTACAGCCGTGGGGCAGATGTGCAGGGGGGGGTTCAGTTTTGGTGCAGATGAGAAGGAGGTTCAGTGGTGGGACAGAAAAGCAGGGGGGGTAGAACAGTGGGGCAAATGTGAAAGGAGGTGTATTGGTGGGACAGATGAGCAGGAGGTTACAGTGGTGGGGCAGGAGAACAGGGGGAACATAGGTGGGGCAGAAGAGCAGGGGGTACAGAGGTGAAACAGATGTGCAGGAGGTACATTAGTAAGGCAGATGAAAAAGCGGGTTACAGTGGTAGGGCAGATGAGAATGTGATTCAGTAGTAGACAGAAGAGCATGGGAATATGGCAGTGGAGCAAATGTGCAGAGAGGTACAGTGGTGGGGCAGATGAGAAAAATGGTACATTGATGGGGTAGATGAGCAGGGGGGTTACAGTGGTGGGGCAGAAGAGCAAGGGGGTACAGTGGTGGTGCAGATGTGCAGAAGGTGCAGTGGTGGGAGGGATGCGAAGGGGGTTCAGCAGTGGGACAGAAAAGCAGGGGGGTACAGTGATGGGGCAGATGAGCGGGGGAGGGGTTTAGTGTTGGGCCAAATGAGAAGGGGGTTACAGTGGGGGGAAAATGAGCAGGAGGGGTTCAGTGTTGGGGCAGATGAGAAGGGGGTTTAGCGGTGGGACAGAAGAGCAGGGGGGTACAGCGGTGGGGCAGATGTGAAAGGAGGTGCATTGGTGGACAGATGAGCAGGGGGTTACAGTGGTTGGGCAGAAGAGCAGGGAGAACAGAGGTGGGGCAGATGTACAGGGGGGTACAGTGGCGGGGCAGAGGAGAAAGGAGGTACATTAGTGGTACAGATGAGCAGGGGGTTACAGCGGTGGGGCAGAAGAGCAGGGGGAACAGAGGTGAGACAGATGTGCAGGAGGTACAGTGATGGGGCAGAAGAGAAAGGGGGTTACAGTGGTGGGGCAGATGAGAAAGGGGGTTACAGAGGTGGGGCAGATGAGAAAGGGGGTTACAGTGGTGGGGCAGATGAGAAAGGGGGTTACAGAGGTGGGGAAGATGAGCAGGGGGAACAGAGGTGGGGCAGATGTACAGGGGGGTACAGTGGCGGGGCAGAGGAGAAAGGAGGTACATTAGTGGTACAGATGAGCAGGGGGTTACAGCGGTGGGGCAGAAGAGCAGGGGGAACAGAGGTGAGACAGATGTGCAGGAGGTACAGTGATGGGGCAGAAGAGAAAGGGGGTTAGAGAGGTGGGACAGATGAGAAAGGGGGTTACAGTGGTGGGGCAGATGAGCAGATAAGTTCAGTGTTAGGACAGATGAGAAGATGGTTCAGCAGTGAGACAGAAGAGCATGGGGGTACGGTGGTGGGGCAGATTTGCAGGGGGTTACAGTGGTGGGGCAGTTGAGCAGGGGGGTACAGTGGTGGGGCAGATTTGCAGGTGATACAGTGATCTGAGGTGTGAAGGTGTATGAATTGGGGTTGATCTGAGGCGTGAGAGTGCAGGATGTTAATTTCTCACTACTAAAGTAGTTTACAGCATTTACTTTATAAAAAATCCTTTTCGTGATTGAGATTGTGAAGTTGACTTTTTTGTTATAAAATCAGCATGCTCAATTTCTTTGAAAACATTTTTCGGCACACTGCTCAAAAGGCTGCTTACCTCCTGGCCTATCAGTTTTTATTAAAGATGGAAAATGGGCTGTGGAGCAAGACCCGCTGTCTCCCAAAACTATTTTCTCATTTTCAATAATCAAAGAAGGTAAGGAAAAAAGGATGGAAAAGGTAAGAGGAAAGAAGGGGGGGGGGTAAGGCTGGGGGGGGTGAAATGGCGTTGGTTCAGGATAACTATGGTGAACGGGCTCCGGAACTTATCTGTGACATTAAGTCCCAAGAAGGGCAGTACCCTCTGCGAAAAAGAACAAACTGGTTCCATAGTCCCCAAGTGTTAGAGTATTTTTCCTGTTGGTGTTGTGCAGTGAGTACTAGATCTTCCATCTCATTTGGAATGGAGTTTTTATAGAGTTTGGCTCAGATGGAGGAGACATGTAGCAGGAAAAAGCTGGATCACCAGGAACCTTGTATTCCGTAAATTTTTGCGTGGTTTATCTGTCTCCCAGAAGTGGATCAATTTAGGGCACGACCAAAATATGTGAAGTCGTGTTCCTCCATCCCCCTGGCATCTCCAACATTGGTCAGTAGTTGCAGGGTGAGGTACCACCTTGTTAACAGTTTATAGTTGGTCTCTTTAATTTTCGTACAAACCGATGATTTCAACGAAAATCTGAGGACATGTTGTATCTGAGCAGATGTAAATGTACGCCCCAGTTTACTTTCCCATTTGTTCAAGAACGGTAAGTGTGGTTGTTCAGCCGGACAGTTCAAGAGGGCGTATGTTTTGGATAGAGCCTGTGGAAGGGAACCCTCTTTGGAACAGTATGCTTCAAAGGACGTCAGGGGACGATTAAATCCCTGTGGATTAGGCAAAGTATTGAGAAAGTGTTGTAATTGTAGCGCTGTCCACAAGGAAAGTTTGAAGGGCTCATTAGCACTACTGTGGAAGGCCATTGGCCTCCCGTTAGGAAGTGGGATGCCTGGACCCTACCTGTTTGGCTTAGGGTCCGAAACATTTGCGGTTCCAGACCAGGGAGGAACCACGGTTTTTCTATGATAGGGAGCAATGGGGAATCAGGGAAGAAAGCCGGTTCTGTGTGCTGACCTGGGAGCATATGCGGAGTGTCGTACCCATTATGGGTTGTGACTTCAGCACAGGCGGTAGTTGGTCATAGCACCACAGAGCCCCTGGCAGCAGAATGTCAGTCTGGGCCTGTTCCAGTTGTGCCCACAATTTAGAGCAGCGATGCCAAAATTTATTAATTTTAAGCTACTGCCACAGGGGCCTAACTTCTCATATAAAATAACGAATTGTTATGTATTTATCATAGATTAAATAAAACATCTCACTGATCAAACAGCAACAAGCTTTTATCCCTACTTACATTGCGATTATTACTGATTTCTGCCATGTGCATGCTAGGTTTAATGCAATAATAACTTCATCTAACAATTAACTACTAACTTGGATGTTGTTATTGGCAAAGAATATGAAATCTCTGAAATTATGTGAGATCTTACGTTAAAACCTCTTGATCTTACCGGATCTAACGAATATCTATTAGCCTGAATGATTTTTGGCCAGAAAATTTGATAAGGGGGGCCAGCCCGTCCATATGTACCACCTAATATCTCTATTTTGATGTGGAATATCTCTGAAATGATGTGAGATCTAACGTTAAAACCACTTGATCTTACCGGATCTAACAAATATCTATTAGCCTGAATAATTTTTGGACCACAAATGTGATAAGGGGGGGCCAGCCCCCCCTCATTAATCACTTAATAAATCTCTAATTATGTGAGATCTAACGTTAAAAACACTTGATCTTACCGGATCTAACGAATATCTATTAGCCTGAATGATTTTTGGGCCGAAAATTTGATAAGGGGGGGCTAACCCTTCCATATGTACCACCTAATATCTCTATTTTGATGTGGAATATCTCTGAAATGTGAGATCTAACGTTAAAACCACTTGATCTTACCAGATCTAACGAATATCTATTAGCCTGAATGATTTTTGGGCCGAAAATTTGATAAGGGGGGGCTAACCCTTCCATATGTACCACCTAATATCTGTATATTGATGTGGAATATCTCTGAAATGATGTGAGATCTAACGTTAAAACCACTTGATCTTACCGGATCTAACGAATATCTATTAGCCTGAATGATTTTTGGGCCGAAAATTTGATAAGGGGGGGCCAGCCCCCCCCCCACATTAATCACTTAATCAGTCTCTAATTATGTGAGATCTAACGTTAAAAACACTTGATCATACCGGATCTAACAAATTGCTTCCAAAATAGCTAACTGTTTGGTCAATTTTTTGATAAGGGGGGGCTGATGACGAGTTAGCCCCCCCAGCAAATAACTGTTAATATCGCTTCTTCTGTGTGAGATCTAACGCAAACAACGGTTGATCTAACCTGATCTAACAAAGATCTAACAAACTGCATAAGATTTTTTCAAAAATTTTGATATGGGGGGGCTAACCCGGCAGAGGTGCCTTTTTCAGGGTACAATATGAAGTGCAGTGCCAGTACAGTGGGAGGAGCTTTACATTAAGGAAACCCAAGCTGAGTTTAGGTTCTGTATGTAAGCTTTAATAACAAGGTGTAAAGTCAATGTGGTTTGACAACATATAACGCACAATATCTCCGCAACCAAAGCGGCACAAACGTTTATTTTTGCGGCACAAACCAGCACAAACGCGGCACAAACGAATGGCACGTTTGTTTTTAAAATTCAGGAACATGGGGTGCAAAATGGGCGGGGTTACAGCAACTATAACGCACAATATCACCGCAACCAAAGCGGCACAAACGTTTATTTTTGCGGCACAAACCAGCACAAACGCGGCACAAACGAATGGCGCGTTTGTTTTTAAAATTCAGGAACATGGGGTGCAAAATGGGCGGGGTTACAGCAACTATAACGCACAATATCTCAGCAACCAAAGCGGCACAAACGTTTATTTTTGCGGCACAAACCAGCACAAACGCGGCACAAACGAATGGCGCGTTTGTTTTTAAAATTCAGGAACATGGGGTGCAAAATGGGCGGGGTTACAGCAACTATAACGCACAATATCTCCGCAACCAAAGCGGCACAAACGTTTATTTTTGCGGCACAAACCAGCACAAACGCGGCACAAACGAATGGCACGTTTGTTTTTAAAATTCAGGGACATGGGGTGCAAAGTGGGTGGGGTTGCAGCAACTATAACGCACAATATCTCCGCAACAAAAGCGGCACAAACGTTTATTTTTGCGGCACAAACCAGCACAAACCCGGCACAAACAAATGGTGCGTTTGTTTTTAAAATTCAGGAACATGGGGTGCAATGTGGGCGGGGTTGCAGCAACTATAACGCACTATATCTCCGCAACCAAAGCGGCACAAACATTTATTTTTGCGGCACAAACCAGCACAAACGCGGCACAAACGAATGGCGCGTTTGTTTTTAAAATTCAGGAACATGGGGTGCAAAATGGGCGGGGTTACAGCAACTATAACGCACAATATCTCCGCAACCAAAGCGGCACAAACTTTTATTTTTGCGGCACAAACCAGCACAAACGCGACACAAACGAATGGCACGTTTGTTTTTAAAATTCAGGAACATGGGGTGCAAAATGGGCGGGGTTACAGCAACTATAACGCACAATATCTCCGCAACCAAAGCGGCACAAACATTTATTTTTGCGGCACAAACCAGCACAAACGCGGCACAAACGAATGGCGCATTTGTTTTTAAAATTCAGGAACATGGGGTGCAAAATGGGCGGGGTTACAGCAACTATAACGCACAATATCTCCTCAACCAAAGCGGCACAAACGTTTAGTTTTGCGGCACAAACCAGCACAAACGCGGCACAAACGAATGGCACGTTTGTTTTTAAAATTCAGGAACATGGGGTGCAAAATGGGCGGGGTTACAGCAACTATAACGCACAATATCTCCGCAACCAAAGCGGCACAAACTTTTATTTTTGCGGCACAAACCAGCACAAACGCGGCACAAACGAATGGCGCGTTTGTTTTTAAAATTCAGGAACATGGGGTGCAAAATGGGCGGGGTTACAGCAACTATAACGCACAATATCTCCGCAATCAAAGCGGCACAAACGTTTATTTTTGCGGCACAAACACGGCACAAACGAATGGCGCGTTTGTTTTTAAAATTCAGGAACATGGGGTGCAAAATGGGCGGGGTTACAGCAACTATAACGCACAATATCTCCGCAACCAAAGCGGCACAAACGTTTATTTTTGCGGCACAAACCAGCACAAACGCGGCACAAACGAATGGCGCGTTTGTTTTTAAAATTCAGGAACATGGGGTGCAAAATGGGCGGGGTTACAGCAACTATAACGCACAATATCTCAGCAACCAAAGCGGCACAAACGTTTATTTTTGCGGCACAAACCAGCACAAACGCGGCACAAACGAATGGCGCATTTGTTTTTAAAATTCAGGAACATGGGGTGCAAAATGGGCGGGGTTACAGCAACTATAACGCACAATATCTCCGCAACCAAAGCGGCACAAACGTTTATTTTTGCGGCACAAACCAGCACAAACGCGGCACAAACGAATGGCACGTTTGTTTTTAAAATTCAGGGACATGGGGTGCAAAGTGGTTGGGGCTTGCATTAAATTGAATGTTTAATATCTCAGAAACCGAACCGGCACAAACGCTCATTTTTGCGGCACAAATCAGCACAAACGCGGCACAAACGAATGGTATTTTTTTATTCAGGTTTTACAAACATGGGGTGCCAACTTCACACAGCTCAGAACACATCATGTGATCGCTAGATCAAAAAATGGTAGGTAACTTGAACAATGTATTGTATGTCTACATTGTGTACAGAGTGCTCTGCTGCCTTTGTTACTGTAACTGGAGTTCACTATTTCTATTAAGAGTAATCAGTACAGAGTTATACATATAGGTTTCCATTACAGACTTTCGTATGAAAATGCTTCTTGCCAGGCTGTCTTTGGACTCAGTTCTGATGCTGACCAGAAACAAGTCTGGGGAAAAGGAGGAAGCTCCACTGGTCTGCCCCCACCGCCACATTGGGCACCTTTTGGTGGGGAGCCGGTACCTGGTTTTGACACTGCGGCAAAGTCAGCCGGAAGTTCAGCCCCCCTCCTTCTTCCCCCGCAGCTGACCCAATCATAGAGCGCAGCACACTTCACGTATACGCAGTAGGGAACCAGCTGTGAAGCCGCAGAGCTTCACTGCCCGTTTCATTTAGTGGAGATGGCAGCGGCAGCACCCGATAGCCAATTGAAAAGTTGGTTTGGGTGAAGACACCACTGGATTCCTGGACAGGTAGGTGTCCTTATAATAAAAGTCAGCAGCTGCAATATTTGTAGCTGCTGACTTTCAATTTTTTTCTGCAGGAGCCTGGAGCTTCTCTTTAAGGCCCAATTCACACCTATGTATTTTTAGTGCTTTTTTCATTTTTGCAGAATTGCACTACAGTTCATTTAACATGCAATACAATGCAAAAAGCACAAAAAATGCATAGGTGTGAATCAGGGCTAAGTTGAAACTCCTTATCTTCTTAAGGGGGGGGGGTTGGCACTGATTTACAACGTAATAAGGGGAAATTGCCCTTTGGTGAAGGTCCATTTAAAGGATCCACTCAGGTGCCCAGCCTCTCAGCATTCCACTGAGACCCTGTGCCAGTTGCTCCCACCTCCTGCACAGCCCAGCGCTCCAGTGAGCGATGGAGGGGCAGAGCAGAAGACCGAGAACTGAGCGATCAGCTTTGATTGTAGAGTGTAGAGCAAGCAGGGGTCCGATGCTGCATCCACCTAGGTAAGTATGAATGTTTTTTTTTTTCTTTATTATTATTCCTGCACTTTTCTTTTGGGTATACATTTACTTTTCATGCAAATTATATTTACACTAATAACTGTCGCCCTTCCTTCTTTCTTCCTAGCTGAAGTGCAGAGCGAAATAGAAAGAATATTTGAGTTGGCTCGTTCATTACAGCTCGTTATTCTAGATGCGGACACCATTAATCATCCGGCACAACTAATCAAGACTTCATTAGCACCGATAATTGTTCATGTCAAAGTGTCTTCACCAAAGGTAAATGAGTATGGAACCTCTCGTCATTTTTAAAGGATATGTCCATCTTTGTGAGCTTTCCTATTTTATTACTATTATTATTATTATATTTGCAAACTCTGTATATTTGCAGTAATATTTTAGATACACATTTGCAGCATTTTTCAACCTCTTTACTATGGAGGAACCATTAAAATAATTTTCCGTAAATCCCTATTTCTACAGCTCATAGTACAATTAATGTGACCAGGGAGTTGTAGATATAATCATAAAGGAAAAAAAAAAGAAATGTGGTGTACCTAGAATATTTAACCACTTCAGCCCGGAAGGATTTGCCCCCTTCCTGACCAGGCCTTTTTTTGCAATATGGCACTGTGTCGTTTTAACTGACAATTGCGCAGTCGTGCGACGTTTTACCGAAACAAAATTTACATCATTTTTTTCTTCGCAAAGCTTTCTTTTGGTGGTATTTGATCAGCTCTGCGGTTTTTATTTTTTGCGCTATAAACAAAAAAAGAGTGACAATTTTGAAAAAACACAATATTTTGTACTTTTTGCTTTAATAAATATCCTAAAAAAAAGTCCTTATCAGTTTAGGCCAATATGTATTCTTCTACATATTTTTGGTAAAAAAAAAATCGCAATAAGCGTATATTGATTGATTTGCGCAAAAGTTATAGTGTCTACAAAATAGAGGATAGATTTATGTCATTTTTATTATTTATTTATTTATTTTACTAGTGTGGCGATCTTTTTATCGGGACTGTGACATTGCGGTGGACAGATCGGACACTTTTGACACTTTTTTGGGACCACTGACTTTTATACAGCGATCAGAGCTAAAAATAGCCAGTGATCACTGTATAAATGTCACTGGCAGGGAAGGGGTTAACATTAGTGGGCGATCAAGGGGTTAAATGTGTTCCCTCACTGTGTGTTCTAACTGTGGGGGGATGGGAGTGACTAGAGGAGGAGACAGATCATGTGTTCCTACTAAGTAGGAACAACAATATGTCTCCTCTCCCCTGATAGAACTGGGATTTGTGTGTTTATACACACACATCCTCGTTCTCGTTCTATCACAAGCGACCGCGGGTGCCCGGCGGACATCGCGCGCCTGCAGTAGCGTCTTAAAGAGTCGACGTATACCTACGCCGATTTGTGCAGCCGGACCAACCTGCCGCAGGGTAACTGCGGCGGCTGGTAGGCTAGCGGTTAAAAGCCAATGACTTTTTCACACCACTTCTGCTCTTATCGCCAAAATTATTTTTAATGATGATCATGAAATGAAAAATACAATAATGGCAGAAAAAGAAACTTATGAGCAGGCTGTGCTGTTTCCAGTAGGCCATACCACAAAGATCAAGAAGCAGGCATGGGTGAGCGGCGGTGGATGCTGGGAGGGTTATTTTAGGGATTGGTGAAAGATTTGGTGAGCAAGTTTGGCGGGTATTTAATATCCAACACAGAGGTCATTTTTAAATAACAAACATGTTATACTTACGTGCTTGAAACCCTGATCCTCCTCTTCTGAGGTCCCTTGCTGGCGCTCCTAGACTTGCTATGGGGCCACTGTTCATGCTCGATCCCGAGCTGCACTATGCGCTTCTATTGACGCACACAGTGCGGCTCGCCCACGCCCCCCACTCCCTTTTCACTCGATTTGATTGGCAGCAGCAGGAGCCAATGCTCTTACTGAGTCCAGTGAGGAAGGGGAGAGAGAACAGTGCTGCTGCTCTGGGGCACAGCACTGGATCGAGATTGGGCTCAAATAAGTATTTTGGGGGGACAGGGGGGAGTTGCACCTAAAAGTTTTTATACCTTAATATAGAGAACGCATAAAAGTAAAAAGCCTTAAGCCTTTACATCCACTTTAAAAAGGCAGCAAAGCCTGCAATACTTATCTTCAATCCAGAGAAGCACCTTACAGTACTTCAATTTGCCCACAAAATGTCTTCTGGGTTGAATGACAGCCAGCATTCGCACTGCAATCATAAAGAGAACATTAATGCTGCTTTCTGTATCATCGGTGACCGCCAACAACCAAATAAGATTGAGAGAGAAAGTCAACTGTATGTTGCATGGACAGCCTAAGGACATTTTGAAAAGGTAATTATATAGAAAAAGCAAACACTTGGGACTGAGCCAGAGTTGGGCTTTAAAGGATAGTTGTACTTAACGAACAGTTAGTGTTATGCCACGTTCGGACATTCCAAAAATAAAACCGTGTTTTTTTTTCCGACGGATGTTGGCTCAAACTTGCCTTGCATACACACGGTCACACAAATGTTGTCGGAAATTGCGAACGTCAAGAACGCGGTGACATACAACATGTACGACGAGCCGAGAAAAATGAAGTTCAATAGCCAGTGCGGCTCTTCTGCTTGATTCCGAGCATGCGTGGAATTTTCTGCGTCGGAATTGTGTACACACACTCGGAATTTCCGACAAGTTTTGTTGTCGGAGAATTTGAGAACCAGCTCTCAAACATTTGTTGTCGGAAATCCCGACAGCAAATGTCCGATGAAGCCTACACACGGTCGGATTTTCCAACAACAAGCTCACATCGAACATTTGTTGTCAGAAATTCCGACCGTGTGTACGCGGCATTAGGGTTACAGGACAGTTCATGTGAGGAGGACCTTAGAGTAGGGCACTCGTCTCATCCACCAGTGCTAAATCAACCATTCTGACATTATACAATTCTTGTGTTTTTTTTAATCTGTGAAAAATCTGAATTAAAATCTGTTGCTCTCATTGCAGGTTTTGCAGCGGCTTATTAAGTCTAGAGGAAAATCCCAAAGCAAACACCTAAATGTACAGTTAGTAGCTGCTGACAAACTTGCACAGTGCCCACCAGTAAGTATTGATCTGATTATATATTATTGGCAATATCCTGTACCATTCCTAATCAGCAGGAGTGAGCTTTGTGACTTTCAATCAATATTCCTAGAAAAGCAAGCTATCCATTTTTAGAGACACAATAATGAGTTCAGCCTTTCCTGTTGAATATTGGTATATCTTTTCATCATTGCATCATTACATCAATGTGTTCCACTTTGTTAGAAAGGCATCTTTTTATCCAGATTTTTTTTTCCAGTTTTGGGTGAACCACAGTGGGTTAAATCACCGGTTACCATATCAGAATGTCCAGTGGCGATACTTTCCTGCCGTAGTTTGTGTTCCCCCTTTCCTGGTACCATAACAATGTTGTCATGTTCATCAAGCCAATGTAAAAATTTAATTGCCAACAACCATGCGATTTTAAAAGATCAGCTTTGCTTGGGGTTGACCTTTTAACCACTTTAAGACCGGGCCTCTTTTTTAGATGTGTTGTTTACAAGTTAAAAATAGGTTTTCTTGCTAGAAAATTACTTAGAACCCCCAAACATTATACATTTTTTTTCTAATATCCTAGAGAATAAAATGGAGGTCGTTGCAAAACTTTCTGTCACACTGTATTTGCGCAGCGGTCTTACAAGCGCACTTTTTTTGAAAAAATACACTTTTTTGAATTAAAAAATAAGACAACAGTAAAGTTAGCCCAATTTTTTTTTATATTGTGAAAGATAATGTTACGCCGAGTAAAATCTCTATAGGCGACATTTAAAAAATTCTACCGGTTGCATGTTTTGCATTATAGAGGAGGTCTAGGGCTACAATTATTGCTCTCGCTCTACCTATCGCGGCGATACCTCAAATGTGTGGATTGAACACCGTTTTATTATGCGGGTGAAACTCACGTATGCGTTCGCTTCTGCACGCGAGCTCTGCGGAGTGGGGCACGTTTTAAATGTTTTTTGTTTTTTTTTTTATTTATTTTACCTTTTACTTTTTATTTTTACACAGTTTAAAAAAAAAAAAAAAAAGTGTCACTTTTATTCCTATGAATGTAAACATCTCTTGTAATAGAAAAAAAGCATGACAGGACCTTTTAAATATGAGATATGGGGCCAAAAAGACCTCAGATCTCATATTTATACTAAAATGCAATACAAAAAATAAAAAAAATTGTCATTTAAAAAAATGTACCCAGTGTTCTCAATGGTGCTCTCAATGGACAGAGAAATGACAGGCAGAGCTTAACCCAGAAGTCAGGAAAATATCAGTGCACCCTTTTGTCTATGTCATGGCACTTGTTTCTAGTGGAAGTCATGTATACCCTTTGTATTTCCTTTGTTTAATAGGAAATGTTCGATGTGATCTTGGATGAGAATCAGCTAGAAGATGCCTGTGAGCATTTAGCAGAGTACCTAGAAGCATACTGGCGAGCTACCCATACCACGAGCAGTACTCCCATGACACCCCTTCTGGGAAGAAATCTAGGATCGACTGCACTTACATCAATACAGGTACCAAGGTTAAAGTGGAACTTTACAAATGACTACTTGATAAAAAATAATGTTCTTTTGCAAGGAATATACATTCCACGTTATTTATGCTAACAAAATTAGTGTGTGATGTAAATTGCCTCCAGCATTGTTCCTGTTTCTTCTTGCTGGAGGCTGCCATTTTGCTGAAGCCCCGAGCTCCCGAGCAGCAGTAAATCTATAGTGTATGAGGCCTTCTGGGCCCCTCCCACAACTCTGCTATCTGCACAAGCTATGTACAATCCAGTGATGATGTCACTGCTAGTTTTACAAGTACTACTTGGGTTCACAAAGTCATTTTGTGTACACAAAGTGAGTTTATATTACATACCTCCCAACTTTTTGAGGTGGGAATAAGGGACACCTATTAGCAAAAGTATGTAGGCATAGGGCTCACCCCTGCCTAATTCGCCTTAAAGGAGAATTATACAAAAAAAATAAACCCTCTACTATTCCTTTATACTGGCTTTTTACATTTACAAATGCAGAAATTAAGAATTTGGATGAAAGATTTAGTGCAGGTAAACACATTTTGAAAGATGACTATATACAACTTTGTCGATCAGACCAAAATGAGGGACAAATGAGGAGGAAAGTGTGACAGAAGGACTTAGTTTTAAATCAGGGACAGTCCCTCAAAATCAGGGACAGTTGGGAGCTATGATATTATTTGCTGCTTTTGAGCAATTTATTTAAATGAAAGTTTGTGTGCCCAGAGTTCAGCTATAAGTGTTAGTGTATCATAGTGATATCCACTTTTCTGCAGTAGCTGAATTCCAGGTATTGGTATTTTATACATGGTTACGTTGATCCAGTATACCGATTGGACACGGCTGATCAAGTGGGAAAGAGTCTCCGCCAGAGGCTCTTTACCGAGATCATCATAGCGGTGTGTCAGACTGACTGCGCCAGCAGTTATCCTGCTGGACGTCATAGAACGCCCAGTTATGATAACTGAACCACTGCCCAGCCGTCATTTTGCTATAGGCCGGGCGGGAAGTGGTTAAACATATACCTGACTGGGCCATTTTATCTTGGTAGTATTGATTGGATTTGAGAGATTTCTGCCTGCAGTATGAGATTTTTTCTGGTTCAATTAAAGAGAAAAATATATACAAATTCTCACGAAACTAATTTCAGTTTTAGTGAATGGCTTAGTTATGAGGTATGCTTAAACAGAAAATGCATTAGAGATCAATCTTTACCTGAAAAATAAGTCTTAGTTAAATCACCAAGTTCTGTGCATGGTATAAGATTTGGTCTGTGTGCTTTTAAAGTTTGAACTTGCAAGAACTGTTTGAGAGAAGTCACGTGTTAAAATCATCACTTATTTGTTTTCTTAATCTGCGGCATAACTGAGAATCTGTGAACTATTTACAAAGCAGTTACTAAGTTTTAAGACATTGGTATTTTAAAACTAGAGCTTGTGGTTATTGTCTCATCTGTATTACCCATATTATTGATATTTGGATTTATATCCTGTGTTTATCACCAGTTATGTTTTGATATTATTTGGCACTGTTTTTAGTAATAAATATATATATTTTTTGCACATCGTTGTATTCCTTCGTCTTCAAATTAGCGCAGATAAACAAATTTGAGTTATTGGTTGATTTGTGGAAATCTTCTAAATTAAGGATTCTTGCTTATTTCCATAAATATAACACTGTTTAATATTTCAGTATTAATACCCTGACAATGTTCCCACTCCTGCAGCGTCTCCCCAAACCCCGTCTCTGGTGACAGCAAGCCAGGGATCTTTGCCTTTGCGGCTGTCGTTTTGTAGTTCTCAATGAACTACCAGGGCACTGTTGAGCACTCTAAGTAGTTCATTGTCTCTTTCTGTCAGTGTTTAACTGCCTGCCCAAATAAGGTATGAGCAGACCGATACACTGACAAGTCTGCAGGTTTTCCAGACTCCTAGTAAAAAAAATAATAAATGCACATTTTTTTTACCTGCAAAATGATGTGCATTTATTTATTTATTATTGTTATTATTATTATTATTATACAGGATTTATATAGTGCCAACAGTTTACGCAGCGCTTTACAATATAAAAGGGAGACAATACAGTTCTAATACAATAAGATACAAAAGAATTAAGAAGGCCCTGCTCAGAATAGCTTACAATCTAATAGGGTGGCACAGCTGGTACAAAAGGTTGTAACTGTGGGGAATAAGCTGATGGAAGTGGTAAAAGATTAGTTAGAGACGTTATAGGCTTTCCCGAAGAGATGAGTTTTCAGGGATCGCCTGAAGGTAGCAAGAGTAGGGGATAGCCGGACAGGTGGAGGTAGCGAGTTCCAGAGGATATGAGAGAGTCTGGAGAAATCCTGGAGACGAGCATGAGAGGAGGAGACGAGAGAGCTTGAGAGTAGGAGGTCTTGAGAAGAGCAGAGAGGACGATTTGGGTGATATTTGGAGACAAGATTGGTGATGTAGCTCGGGGCAGAGTTGTGAATGGCTTTGTATGTTGTGGTTAGGATTTTGAATTTAATTCGCTGGGTGATTGGGAGCCAGTGTAGGGATTGGAGGAGAGGGTTGGCAGACACTGAGCGGTTGGTAAGGTGGATAAGTCTGGCAGCAGCATTCATGATAGACTGAAGAGGGGATAGCCTATGGAGAGGCAGGCCAATGAGAAGGGAGTTGCAATAGTCAAGGCGAGAGATAACAAGGGAGTGAATGAGGAGCTTGCTGGTTTCATTTGTTAAAAAGGGGCGAATTTTAGAGACGTTATGGAGGTGAATTCTACAAACCTTTGACAATGATTGGATTATTTATATTTTTAAAAGTGAACTTATCCTTTACAAGATAAGTATGGGTTTCTGAAAAAAAAAAATTATACTCACCTATGCTGCATCTGCTCCACCGGCTCTGTAGTGAGACCTGAGTGATCAAACACTGCTGATCACTCAGTCTCCGGCTCTCTGCTTGCCCCTCCAGCACTCACTGGAGCGCTTGGCTGTGGAGGGGGCAGGAGGGTCTAGCTCAGGCTCTCAGGGGCTCACTGAGAGAATAAGCCAGGTGCTGGTCCAGGGTCCTGGGTGGATCCCGACCATACAGTTGGGATCTTTTCAGAGCTAGAACCAGCTCTGTAACATCAGCCGACAAATGGGCTTCAGCCTGCTGTTGGCTGAAAACAGTTCACAGGAGTGTAAGACTAACTGCACTCCTGTGATCCCTAGGAGAAGTATATCCAAAAAAGCTTTGCCTATACTTCTCCTTTGAGGAGCATATCACCCTGAATTTGACCTGCAAGGACTGATTTTCTTGTACTAAGAAAGTAGGCGCATCCTCATCCCAAATCATGCAGTGCTCTCTGCACGTTTTAGCATTCTTCCTCAATCTTCTCACTGTGATTAGCAGAAATAGCTTTCAGTTTAATAAAATGGTACAAGACATCATGTTTAATTAAAATAAAATGAAATTGTTCAAATCCCCTACTACTGCATAACTCACAGCAGCATACAAAGACTTTCCTAAAAAATTCTGTGAATTGCCAGATTTACAGTCAAGGGCAATGTATGAAATAACACAAAGTTACAAAATAGCGTAAGCCATCCTAGTGTAATCCCATTTATTAAACTTTGCTAAAAGTAAACATAACTTGTTGCTCTCACATGATACCATAAAGGATGGGCCATGTATCATAAGAGCCGTTCCTGCACAATGGCCACTGTAGGATCGAATGGCAGATGGCATCTAGTGAACCTTACTGACAGCTAGGGTGCCCCAGGAGCAGCCGGCGCTGCGCTCTGTTATTCAGCAACACCAGGAAGCAGGCAACTAGGAGGAAAAGTGCGTCACGGTGTGTTTCGGTAGCATGGCCTCCTTTGTCAAAGACAAAGGCATCGTTTTGGTTACTGTGCCGCATGCTTCCTTCTTGTTGCCTGCTGCGCCAGCGCCACTATTTTGTTTTATCCCATTGTGAATGACTTTTACATCCAAGAACTAAGGGATCACATGAAGATCTTTGCATTCATTAGTTTTTTGTATATGGACTTAGGCCAATGTATGACAGTAGCTCATTTTACTTTGAAGCTCAGTAGTTTCTTAGTTTTTTAGTGTAGTATGACCTTAAATAAATTGCACTAAATGTAAAATAACTGCAACCAAAATATGTAAACATAGATATGAATTGCAGAAAAGCTCATATCTAGGGGGGGGGGACTAGAAATTCTTCCTCCATGCATCCTTGGGAATTTTTAAAATGCAACCTAACACTTTGCTTGTTCTTTGGGGTATTGCAGAGTCAGCGCATGAGGAACACGAACCATTCCACTGAAAACTCCCCGATCGAAAGACGAAGTTTAATGACTTCAGATGAGAATTACCACAGCGAAAGAGCTCGGAAAAGCAGAAACCGCTTGTCTTCCAGTTCCCAGCATAGTCGCGACCATTACCCTCTTGTGGAAGAAGAATACTCTGACTCCTACCAGGACACTTATAAACCTCACCGGAACCGCGGCTCTCCTGGAGGATATAGCCATGATTCCAGGCACAGGCTTTGAGATTTTTCTTCCCTTTTATTTCTTTACTAAATTTTCTTTTTTTTTTTTTTTTTTTAATTTGGAACTTGATAAAATGTAGTTGGTCGCTGACCAATTTGCTGCCTAACAATCAAACAATTGCATTGTTTTGCTGAGGTTTAGCAGGCCTGATGGGCAACAAAAAGGTCATGTGACTTGCAGAAACATGAAGTAGATAGAAATTACAGACCACTTTATTTTGCCAGCTGTAGGAGTGTCACTTGATGCTGTATCACAGGCAAAATACCATATTTATATAAGTATATACATGTAGGTAGAGATTTATTGTGCCCTATCCACAGGTCTTTTACTTTGACATTACTATTAGAGCAGTATGTGTTTACATGGAGTATTGCACACATCCATTTGTAACCTAGGGCAACAGTTCTCTGCCTTAATTCTCAAAGCTCAGGGCAGTTAGATGCTTGTTGGGTCTCCTCACATGAGCAGACAAAGCCGGCCTTGTAGTACAAAAAATTCCAACAGAGTGACCAAATCACAAATATAGGACCTACGGTAAACTCCAAAAATGTAGCAGACTGCCGTAACCATTTTTCATGTGGTGGCACACAGCCACTTACCAGGTTTGCCCTTATTACTGAGTCACTTTGTGTAAGCAAAGAGCCTACTAAAACAATGGGCAAGATCAAAGTTCAGTTGTGTAACTTAAAAGCCACATTTAACAAGTTCCCTCTAGGCCTAGCAGAAGGCATACCTTCGTGACTAGAAACAGGGCCTACCGATAGTATAAAGTACATTATGTGCCCAGTAGGGCAATTTTACTGTGCCACCTAAATGACTACAGAGTAGTTCCATACCATTCTGTAGAATTCAAATAATACATATACAGTATAAAAAAGTGTCCATCTGTAGTGAAACCTTAACTTTCTTTTATTCTCCCTGTAGACCCGCTTACAAATAGCTATGAAAATTGATGATGTAAGGAGCAAGTTATCATTAGTTCCTTAGGGGCTTGTGTTGGCAGGCTTTTTGCTCACTTCAAATGGGTTTTGCATTTTCATACAAGTCTATGTGAATGCAGAAACGGATCAGAAGGAGGTTAACTGAAGATCCAGTGCACCTGTCATTGTTTTCTAAATAATCTCCGAAGCATTCAAAACTAGTGTCGGGCAATGACAGCGAACCTTGGCACCCCAGATGTTTTGGAACTACATTTCCCATGATGCTCAACTACACTGCAGAGTGCATGAGCATCATGGGAAATGTCGTTCCAAAACATCTGGGGTGCCAAGGTTTGCCTTCACTGACCTAGGCCCTAAATCTTACTATACTTAGTTGCAGCCTAAGTTGCCATAGGTTAAATACAGGCCTGAAAATGGCAAAGCCTTATTCAATTTAAAAGCAGTCAAAACTGTCACTGCACTGGGGAATGCTGATACCACAGTGATGTTTCCGATTCCTAGAAAATCAAAAGGCCAGATCTTGGTTAACAATATCACAGTGTCCCATCAGCCGATTGACATCACAATTTACCACATCACCGATATTGGTTTCCAGTCACATGACTGCTTCTGTATAATGATATAAGACAAGTCAGATAAGTAGGCCTATCATAGTAGTCCATTCACAATATTCCTGCTTTTATTGGTTCCTACAGGCTTCAATAAAGTATGTCTGGAGTTGCAGGTAGACCTGCACTAGCTAGATACTGCCACAGTGACAAGTTTTCATTAAGTACCAATGCAGCCTAACAGTATCCATGTCAGGACACTCTGTAAGCTCAAACTGCCTTGATGTCTTGATAATCTGAATGGGGAACTTGTGCTTTAGGCTACAGGTCAAGGCACGTATAGGTACAATTTCCTACACTGGGAAATTCCAAATGAACAGTTCCAGTTGGAACCAATATATAAGCCAATTCCTGTTGGAATTTGGGTAAATTGACTGGAAAGTCTACTTGAGCATGTTGCATTCACTTTAAAATAATAACCAGGACAGGAATATGGGTGGGGGGTATAGAAAAGAGGATGTTTAATTGTTTAATACAAAAAAACTATACATTTATTTTTACTATAGAGTATAAATGCAGATTTCATAATTCTATGCTAGAAAGATGGTGTCACAATCTGAAAAAAAAAAAACTTTTACAACACACAAGAGGATGTCATTTGAAATTTAAAAAATCCTTTACACAAATGCTCAGATGTTGGATGTTTCTTTGTGTGTTTCGTTGAGGGCCCATACCTCTGTAGCTTTGGAGTAGTCCTTTGATATTTGATAAAGTTAGCTAGTGCAATAACTCATAGAAGCCAGTGAGAATAAATCAGTCATTAATATGACAATAAGCTGAAATCTGATTGGTTGCCACGCCTCTTCACACTGCTTTACAGATTACAGGTGAATTGCAATCAAAACTCAAAACTGTCAAAAAGACAGTGCGCTCCGCAGCCGCCCCGGAGACATGTGGACCAGCTCCATAGAGAGCCGGTCACATTCTCCTACTATGCAAATTGGATGCGGAGAAAGCTGCATCCAATTCGCATAGGTGTGAACCCAGCCTAAGAAGGTTGTGAACACAGGTGCAGAAATCTTGTCCAAGAGATAAAAGAAGATGGAAAGTAGTTCAACTTTCTTGCAGCTTTCCAAAATTGGGTGGACTGAAGCCCCAGGAAAGCCTTTTCTAACAATGGTGAACGTCTTGGTGAAAATATTATGTTAGAAGACTTCGGATTGACTTTATACTCATTATTTATTTTGTATATAGATAGACAGGGTAGAAGGTTTCCACATATAACATCACAGGAGGTTGAGAGCCATGAGTCTCCAGTGACATGGATTGGAGACCACCAATTTAAAGGATACTGGCTGCTAGGGACAACTCAGCCTCAATTTAGACTAAAACATTTTGGGTAGAAGAACCAAGACAGAGAAACAAACCGTATTTGCTGATTCAGAAAATTTGTTTACTATTCCTAAGTGCAAAAAAAATATTTTTCACTGATCTGTATTTTATCATCTGGAAGAATCAAAAAATCAGGAAAGCACCAAGGCTATAATTAGCCAGGTATTCAGGGATCCCGAATAATTAACTTTAGTTGTGCTTCTCAGTGATTGCCTACTCCAGTTGGCTTGAAGGATAGGAGCTCCACATTAAATTACACCTGGGTCCTATATGCTACTCGGCAGCCAGATGTTTGGTAGAAAGCAGACTATAAATTTCCTAGGAAGCATCAACACTTGTGCATGTGTGTTTTAATGCCCATAAACATAGGTAGTAAGGCGTGTGGTTAATGCGCTATAGGATGTGTGTTCATTCACTTTTATTGTACCCCAGTGTGTTTAGACATTCAAAATAAAAGCACCTTACCCTCAGTGCACACCAACGCTTGCAGTAAAAGATCGCCTTGAGGTGCGCTGGAAAAAAAAATATTCTGGGTCATTCCTTAGGTCTTTGTATGCAGGCTGAGGGCCCATAGAAAAAGAATGGGACTGTTCAGAGCAATGTGGTGGAAAATGCACGCACAAGTTTTAAATGGGCCCTAAAGCTTGCTTTAGAGTTGGCTTATTCAGTATGGCTAAACTCACTGTTCAAAGTGCAGTAACCATTAGCACTGTGCTGTGTTGGATAGCCTGTTTTGTGGTGTTGACAACAGTTGTTACCTATAGCAATAGTGAAAGGCCTATAGACATCTTGGCTTCTATGGACATATAGGGGTTGATTTACTAAAGGCAAATAGACTCTGTAAGTGCAGTTGCTCCAGAGCTTAGTAAATGAGTAGAAGCTCTGCTGACTACCATCATCAAATCATGAGCAAGCAAAAATGCTGTTTTTTTTATTTTCCTTGCACATTATTGGATATTCTTTGCAAAGCCTATCTTTACGTCATTTACGAAGCTCTGGAGCAACTGCACAGACTTATTTGCCTTTAGTAAATCAACCCCATAGTATATCCGGTGTCTACTAATTTTTAAAGAGGCCTTTATGTACAGAATTGAATTAGGAGACAGGAACTATTCAAACAAACGTTTAAAGGGTAACTCCACTTTTATGGGGGTAAAAATAGCAAATGAAGAAAAAATAATATTGCATATACAATTGCGATACAAATCCTATTGTAGTTGAATGTTATTAAAAATAACTTTCCTCTCCAATCTGCAGCCTCTGTAATTTTCTGACAATGTAATGCAATATGGCTACCTGGAGGTGTTCTGTACACAGAATGTATACAGAGCGCCCCCCAGAAACTTCATTTCCTGCCTTTGTGATTGGCTCACTGATTTTCCCAGAAGTCTGCACTGAGTCAGATTTCAGGCATCCCCTGCAACAAATATGTCATTTTTGGTGAGATGTTCCCATTAGGAACATATCTAAAGGGATGCATGCCCAGCTGCTTTCCTCATTAGAGCCCTGCAGCTGCTGCAGCTGACTGATAATTGTGAAACCACTCCCATTAGGTTTACTAAGCACAAGGACATAGAGGAACACACAGGGATTGCTTCAGAATAACAAAAGGTAGGAATTTGCAACAAGGTTTGGTAAAATCCCTGCAATGTACAGAAATCACCCGGTGGGGAATGTTTTTTTTTTTCTCAACAAAAGTGGAGTTACTCTTTAACCATTTCCGCATTTTGGGGTATGTGTCATTTTAAATGCCTGGCTAAACTGGATATTATTCTGGAGCTGATTTCAGGGGTGTCCTTTAACACTAAGTGCAAAAAAAAAAAAAAAAAAAGACATGCACTTCTCTGACATAGTATTACTCAGACTCAATAAGGGCGATTCATTCTTTTGGGTATCTATACAATACTACCCTTTGTACTTTTGGTGCAAAGGGCAGTTGGCAAATTTTGGCAACCCATAGCAGCCAGTCAACAGTCACCTTTTACAGAAATGTCTTGGAAAATTAAAGGGAACCTGTGTTGACAGAAATATAGAGAGGTGGCATATATGACTGTTTCATCAGAAAATGCTAATTGACTGGCATGCGCATTTAATGGCTTTGGTACTTTCTGAGCCAGGGCAAGTGACTTTAATTGTTGCAAAATTGTTCCTGGTCAGTGACGTATAATGTATTTAAGTGATTGGATCAGCATAAAAACAGGCCGACTCGCATTTTCCAAATGAAGTCAGCAAATCCATATTTCTCCTAATGACAGGTTCACTTTAAATCTGATTGATAACTGCTGCTGGATACCACACTATGCACAAATGTGACAATAGTTTCAGATGTTTATAGGTAGAAAATTATAACCAGTATTCTTTATGATGAGCAGATTATGTGATATTTATTTATTATTTATTTTATTTTTACTTTACTGCTGACCTTGTAACCAATGTACTTGTTAACATAGTTAAGGGCTCGTTCACACCAGCATGCGCGAATGTATACCAATAATGCACTAGTGTGCTTTGTTTACAGTTTTTTCTTTTTTTTTTTTTTTTTAAACTTCATTGAAATATTCTAAAAATAACATTTTATTCAACTCTGTTGCATAATTGCGCCATTGTGGCACACTGCGGTGCAGTGCTGCGTTCTGTTGTGTAAAAATGCAGACTTGCAGCTCACCTTAAGATTGCATTATGATGTAAACTGAACACCTAGAAAAGAATAGTTTTCTATGTGCCCTTGCCTTGACTCTGCTTTGATCTATGCAGATCAACACAGTTCAGCAGACATGGTGCGAACGAGCCCTAAGGCCCCATTCACACACATGATTAGACTTGGAAGACATAGCAGGGGTTCCTGGCAATTAACTGTAGGTGGAAGCCCTATTGAAAACAATGTGAGGCTGACAGCTCCCACAGCTACTCACGGGCGCGCACATGTCATTGCTTAAGCGGCGATTACATGTGAACTATTAGCCCTGGATGCAGACAGGTGATCAATCGCAGATGTTCATTGCATGAATATGTGAGTGGCCACAAATAGCTGCAGGGGCTGTCAGTCTTCTATTTCTTTCAATGGGGCTTTATCTCACAGCTAATTGCACAAAACCCTTGCTGGGTCTCCCACATCTAATTGCTAACAGTCCCACTTGCAAGTGTGAATGGGGCCTAAAGCCCAATCGAGCCTTCAGTTTAATTTTCTAAATACATTCCATCAAAACAAAAGATATACAAAGCAGTGGCAACAAACAAACAACAACCCCCCCCCTTGGCGGCGTGGCACAGCAATCCCCCACCCCCGTGCCCGACCCTTACCCACTGGTGTCCTCTCCTGGTGTCCTCTCCGGTGTCCACTTCTCCAGCTTCGTCCGCTGTGTGTCTTCCGCCAAAGCGTTAGGCATCCAATAGGATCGCCTGAATGACGCTTTGGTCATTCGGAAAACAGGTCTCACAGACCTGCCTCCTGATTGGCGGGGAGGAACTTTAGTGTGCTACTAGCAAAAATTTATTCGCTATGGTAACACAACTGGGTGTGCTCTGCGCCCCAAGCTCACCCTTTTTTGAAGCCTATATCTATAATCAGGTGCTTAAAGAAAAAGCACCCTGCCACATTGGAGTCCATGGTTTGGTGCCACTGATGTAGATCAGGGGGCCGGACGCATGGATAGGGGAGGTGGCGCCCATGCGCCCTCTATGGATGGGCCGCCACTTGTATGAAGTCTCTGTTTTCTTTAAAAAGTAGACACAGCCTGGAGTTGGGCTTTGGGGGGTAGGAAAGCCTGTTTTTTACCAGCAGAGTGGGATTCTTGCTCTCTATGGGGTCAATGGTCCCTTTGTAGAGGTTCAAGGCGCTCCTTAGAGTAAGAGTTCTCCAATCAGCAAGGAGCATGAGCTTTTCTGATTGCAGATCTATAGTTCTGACTGGGACGTGTTTAGCTGATTTTTAAAAAAAAATTTTAATCAGATTATTTTTGATGAAAATTTTCAAAAATGCAGAGCGAGAGAATGAGGGATCAAATTTGTTTACAGAGTTATACATATCAGATAATATAATTACAACAAAATCATATGCAATCTAGACATGAGTAATAAGCAGGTTGTGTTTAGCTGATTTAAACAGAGGGTTTAATTGGCCTTTAAAGGGTAACTCCACTTTCATGGGAAATAATAGCAAAAACAAAAACAAAATGTAGCATATACAGTTGCGACACAAGTCATATTGTAATTGAATATTATTAAAAATGACCTTTTCGATCTGCAGCCGCTGTAATTTTCTGTAAAATGCAATATGGCTACTTGGATGGATACATATGGTGTACAGAACTCCCCTAAATATATAATTTCCTGTTTGTGTGACTGGCTTACTGATTTTCCCAGCAGTCTGCACTAAGATACAAGTCAGAACCCCTAGAAACAAAAATGTCATTTTTGATGAGATACTCCTAAAGGGAAATCACATCTCAAGGAACGCAGACCCTGCCACTTTCCTCATTAGAGCCCTGCAGGTGCAGCAGCTGATTGATAATTATACAATCACTCCTGTTCCCCTATTTCTTCAGAATAACAAAAGGTAGAAATGTATTTATTACAGGTACTTATATAGTGCTGTATATATATTATACTTTCACATCAATCTCTGCCCTCAAGGAGCTTACAATCTAAGGTCCTTAACTCGCATTCATACATACACCCACTACGGCAAATTTAGACAGGAGCCAATTAACCTACCAGTGTGTCTTTGAAGTACGCGAGAAAACCGGATTACCTGGAGAAAACCCACACAGGCACAGGGAGAACATGCAAACTCCAGGCCTGTAGTGTCTTAGCTAGGATTCGAACCGGCGACCCTAGTGCTGCTAAGCAGAAGTGCTAACCACTTAAATCTGCAACAAATGTTATTAAAATCTTTGCAATGTACAAAAATCACTCAGAAGGGATTTATTTTTTCTCAACAAAAGGGGAGTTACTCTTTAAAGTTACAACTGTATGAGTAAGCTTAGCATTGATGACATTCATAAGTACATTACCCATTTTAAAAAGGCTGACTCATCGCATGGGGCAAAAATATTTGTATAGCCATTCGCAAATCTGCATGCACATTCGTTCTGTGCCAACTGGACAAAAATAAATGTTGTGGCTATTTTCTCTTTTGAACAAATGTTCTTTTATTATGGGCTGCAGTAAAATACCGCATTATGGCCACTAGATCGACCAAAATAACGAACTCCGCATCTAAACAAATGGAATGGAACAAATTAATAATAATAATTAATAATAATAAGTAATAATAGGTTTTTTTTTTATGTTATTTATTATTATTAATTTGTTACGTTCCACTGGCTTAAATACGGCATTCGTTATTTCAGATATATAACTTCGGATACATTTGTATTCGTTACGTTTACTAAGAGCCAAATTTGAAAGGAAATTCCAATACCTATAATTTAAATGTTAGTAATATTTAAGTTATTATTAGTTATTATTTCAGATTTACGAATTTTGGAAATTACGAATTTACAAATATTCGGAAAAATTAGTTAAACAGGTTTTCGTTAGTTTGGTTATTTCCAAATTTACGAATTTGTGGAAATTTTGTTAAAAAACGAATTCAGAACGAAACTAATTGCAACATGTCTATTTGTAATCTTACAGAACAATCAGCCTTTTGACAGACTGCAGTAATTGATAGAACACTACAAATTTCTATTTGGTTGCATTATACATACAGTAGTATTTTAAGTTTAGTTCAAGAGTGGAAACAGTCACATTTGTGAGCATCACTTAACATATAATAATACTAATATTTAATGGGTGTTTAAAAACCGAAGCAAAAAAAAATATAAAAGCAATTTTTTATGATAAGAATGTAACATATTCGAAATAATATAAATCCTATTTTAAAGGCATAGTCCACCATTAAACAAAAATAAAGACAAGGAATCAATAAAAAAATGTGCATTTGTTTTTGTTAAATATTTGCAGAGTATTGCATCTGCAATCAGTACTTTTTAACACCGGGTCCATATGGAGGTACAGACCTTCTAGCATGGGGCTAGAGGAAGTAAACCATGAATACTTGTGCCCAAGGATCTGTGAACAGCAGTGGCAGATGGGACTTAAAGTCTTCCCATTCCTTGTATATGAATGATGCTAAATTTAATAAAATATGGGATGCAGGGAGAAGCGCCCCACGTTTCAGGTGAGTTTAGTGATGGGGGTGTGGGGAATGCACCCATGTTTCATGTTAAATCCTAAATATGGGTATAAACATGGTCCTAAAGGTAGAGTATGCCTCAAAACGCCACTCTCTCTCCTTTATGCAAAAAAATAATTTTGTGCGCTGGACCAATATTTTGGAGACTACAGTCAACCAATGCATGCTCCGTGCCTCAGTAATGTCACAATGGTTCCCAAGATCAAACCCTTTCTGCAGCATGCGCTTTTTTTTCTATTAGGGCCAGTTCAGTGCATTCACACTTTTGCGTAGCGGGAACAAGAGTAGGTTGCATGCGATTTTTGCATGTCGCACATAGGGTAGCCTAATTAATTTATGGCATGCCCTATGTGCATTTGTCTCCTGAAAAGCAGCTCATGCGCCTCTTTTGTCTGACAAGCGTAATGTGTTTTAAAACCTTGCATTTTGCTGCCATCGCCACACGACTATAGCAGCAGAATCGCATCACATTTTTGGGTGTCATTAAAGAAAAAAAAAAAAACAGAAGTGGGTTGCGCATTCTGCAGGGTCTTGGAATCGCGTGCAAATGGTGACAATTCTGCCCATAATTGAGAGATGTGAACAGAGGCTTACACCGGGAAACGAAAACGAGATTCACATGCAGTTCTGTGCAGTGTGATTTCAGCCCGTTCATGTTGAATGGGCTGAAATCGCACCGCGCCAAAGTAGTACATGCACTACTTTTGGAAACTCACTGCATCAGCATCACTTGGTACTTCTGTACCATGCGATCCGGTGCAGGCAAAGGCATATTGCTTACAAACTGCATTTGGGGTGTTGTTAAGTTAATTTTGACACCCGCTGCAGATCCCAAATTTTGTTGGGAAACATGCATGGAACGCAGGTATCCCGCACTGCGTTCTGGCCTTTTTTGACTATTGCCTTTCAATCTCCTTGAAAGGTAACCTGAAACAAAAAAAAATTTAAAATCTACTTTAGGCAGGAAGATGGATTTTTGTAAACGCTTTCAATCATAATTTATGTTGTAAAGCACTGCGCAAACTGTTGGCTCTATATAAATCCTGAATAATAATCATAATAAAGGCCTCTAGTTGCCAATGAATTCATAGGCTGTACATTCTTCAGTCTGCAGGATGGATTCTTGTACTATGCCTTGATGACAGGTATACTTTACAATAAAGAAGCAGCTATAAACCAATACAGTATGGGGTTTCTTCACTAAAGTAGTGCAGGGAAGGATGAGGATGTGTAAAGTGCAGGGAGCGATAACAACCAATCAAATTACAATTTACTACAATTAGTTAAGAGATGAAGTTGCACTGGTTGCTGTCGGTGACTCCTCTTTGTGCATCCTCAATGTTCTTTGCATCTGTATAATTATGATAACAAAATCTGTTGTCAGTCTAGAAAACACTAGATGTAGAGCCAAATCCCAGATTTGAAGCAATAAATGTATGCATTTATGTATTTATTTTTTAGCAACATAGGGCCAAAGCTTTGTTTTTTTTTTGTTTTTTTTTTTAAGTATTACAGTGACTGCACAAAGAAAACGTGCTGTAGATTGTAGCAGCCA
This sequence comes from Aquarana catesbeiana, assembly GCF_042186555.1. Taxonomy (NCBI): domain Eukaryota; kingdom Metazoa; phylum Chordata; class Amphibia; order Anura; family Ranidae; genus Aquarana; species Aquarana catesbeiana. Next base: position 366,790,764 of record NC_133329.1, read on the forward strand.
ATCAGTTATTTGTTTTTGTTTTGTCAGGATTATAGAAGGGATTTTATTGGTTACTGTGAAATTCTGTGCCATGTGATCTATTTGTCACGTCAACCCTTCTACTTTTTATTGGAGACCAATGTGCTGCCCAAATTCACGCACACACCAAATGTCAGAAAGGTTTTGAGTGGATTGCATCCGTTTGGATTATTCTGTTACCGGTGCAGCATGGGGGAGTGAAAAGGGGAAGCTGATTGGGCAGCAAACTCTTCTTACTTTTATGCAGGGGTTTATTTTGAAACCTCAAATTTTCTCAATTTGAAAAAAAATAGCTCCTGATCCACCCATACCCCTAATACTTTCCCCTTTATTCTGTTAAATCACTCCTATTCTCAGCAAGCCCCACCCACATCTGCTTAAACACAAAGAGACTTTTCATACCTGTATTCACTTAAAACATTTATTAGTGACCTAGATGCATGCGGTAGCATGCAATTATGGCTCATGTTGATTCGTGTTTGATTTACATGCAATTATGTGCATTTAGGTGTACTTTGAATGTGCTTTTTCATGCTTTAAACATGCAGTAATGTATATTTTTCCATTATGTAAAGTAGGGGAAGAACATTCAAGAATACTGATGGTCCATGGTGCAGATGCCCTAACAGTGCACAGAAATAGATAGATAGAAAGAAAACCCGCTCTAGGCGTCTGCACCTGAACATCACCTTCCCTGCCAAAGGGTGCTGGCTCAGTACCAGTGAGAGCGATGTGAAACGCGTTAGCAGCTTGCATTTTATCCTGTTTTGTATGGACTGAATCTTCAGTAAAGGAATTTTTTTTTGGAATGCGGCTATCTGGATCTTAATTTGCTCAAGTGCACAGAAATACTTAAAAAAGGAAGTACAGCCAAAGCTTGTTTGGCTGTACTTCTCCTGTGGATCACAGGAGTGCAGTTTGTTCTGCAATCCTGTGTCCCATTTTCACAGCGCTGCTGACGTCACAGAACTGGTCCAGGCTCAGGCAAGATTGGGACCATATGGTCGGCATCTGTCCACATGCCTGGACCAGGACCCGGCTGAGCCGCTCAGCAAGCTACTGAGAGGATGGGCCGGCCACTCCTGCCCCCTCCACAGCCCAGTACTCCAGTGAGTGTGGTGGGTGGGGGGGGCAGAGCAGAGAGGCGGTGACTGACGGTCACCAGCTCTCTGCTCGGGGAGCACTGAGAACCGAGCGTGTTTTGATCGCTCGGTTCCCAGTGTGAGAGCCGGCAGAGGACAGATGCAGCATCCACCTAGGTAAGTATGATTTTTAAAAAATGAGTCCCATATGTCTCTTTTAATTTATGGGGTTTTGTGCTTTTACTTTTAATGCCTAACTTAAGTTGGCCAAAAAAATGAAATCTGTCTGTCCCCCCGGATATATGCAGGCTATGTTGCATATATTTTTTTTTACTGCATAACTTGCCCTCCTGAAAGGGTGCCAAGCTGTAAATCACAGCGTTGTTTGATATCTGCTCACCTGAGTCCATTTAAGCACCATCAAAATTTCTAAGGGGGAGTGTGTTTGTCCCTTAAAACACATTGGGGTTGATTTACTAAAACTGGAGAGTGCAAAATCTGGTGCAGCTGTGCATAGAAACCAATCAGCTTCCGGGTTTCTTTTTCAAAGCTTAATAGAACAAGCTGAAGTTAGAAGCTGGCTGGCTACCAAGCACAGCTGGACCAGAGTTTGCACGCTCCAGTTTTGCCAATTGCAGTGGTGATGACTGGCTCCACAAAGCCACTCTTCTTCTCTGGTCCCTTCTTCTCCCATCTCACCCCAGTCTTCGTATACATACAAGACCAGCAGCCACTACTGGTCCTGTATTGTATGCCATGATTTTAGGGCCCGTCCACTTTCCGGGAGCTAAGAAGAGTGGAGAACCAGCTACTGTTTGACCAAGGTGTAAAGTAAGCATAACTCCATATTACACCCCACCTAGTCAAAATGAGGAACTTATCCTGCATATTTGTGTGTTTGTGGGGGGGAGGGGGGGGGAGTTGATGGCTAAATTTCATTTTTTTTAAAGCTGACTAGAGCTTAACCCTTTCACTTTCAGTGGACCTGCTTTAATTTTAATGGCCTACTCCCCAGCAGTGCATATTTATGTTTTTCTTCCTCCCCCTGCTGATCTGATCAATGGACAACCATGTGTTATCATTGAGTCACTGTATTCAGAGCTTACACAGGACTAATGGCTATGTCCCTAGCCCCATGTGACAGCAATGAGCCAATCACAAAGCTTGAGTTGTTCAACATGATGGGAAAGGTTGTGAGGCACGTGTTCCTCCTTACCCAGTAATGCCGGGTATTTTCTTTGCCCACGATGGATGGACAGAACTTTTGGGGGAGGAGAAGGTGAGGGAGGGGGGGCATTAAATACATCCTGTTGCCTTGCCCCAAATGGGCAAATTACAGGTTTCCTTTAATGCACCATAGCACACAAGGATGCTACATGTCCTTTTTTTAAAAATGCACACTGAGCTTTTTGGCATTTCAACTTGAAATACATTTTTGTGCAGAAGAATGCACGGCTGGTAGGTGTGAGTATTTTCATAAAGGATGCATTTTGCTGAAGGTTAATGTGTTGGTTCTGTACAATATTTAATCAGTGAGCATCATCTGGACCTAGGTTGGACTTGATGGACTTTTTCAACCTCACCTATTATGTAACTATGTAACCTCCAGTAAATGATAAACTACAAGTCTCAGCATGCTCCAGTTTAGCGTTGGTCCCTCAACAACAAGAGGGCTCCATTGTTGCTTTTCATGATTTACAGCTTACATTCTCCTCTGCCCGTGGTGCCTACCATTCGCACAGCTGATTGGCTGACTTCTGACTCCATCTCTAACCGAGCACTTACCACATGCAATAGTATCTTTTGGGCACATGTAAACCTGAATTGTTTTTCTGGTGAATAGACCAAATAATGTAATGTATAGCGCTAGAATATAAATATATATAAATATATACAGTATATATATATATTTTGACAAATCTAAGAAATATTTGAAAGAGAATGAATAAAGCACATTTGTATTAATTAGCACAAGGTGATTAGTTTACAAAATCAAATATTATGATTGTCCGGTATGGCAGCTGTGTTTTTAATAATGAAAAATAGTTGAAAAAGCAAATCTGTAAATTGTTAGAGCCGGTTAAAGATGTCTTCATTAAGCGTTTCATGCAATGGTCGTTTGTGACAGTTAATGGCAGTTTGTAAATTTTAATTTTGTAGATGCGTACATTTCATTTGTCACTTCTGAAACCTAACATGCAGTTCTTCATATTCAAAGAAACATGCGTATTGGATTGCAGTTCGATGTAACAAAAATAAAATAAAAATGAAGGTTGTAATATAGGGGACTGGTCACCTACACACATAAAAAGCCTCCATTTTGTGGCAAATAAGTCATTTTAAAGGTTTAAATTCCTCAGAATGCGCATGACATATATTCAACGAGGTCAAAAATGATGTGCAAATTTACCTCTAGCAATCATAATTAATATTTTATTGATCTGAATATAGTAAACTAAAATCTGACTAGTTGCTCTGGGTCCCAGCACTACATGTCCTCCTTACTGCTCTCTGTCCTATTCTGTGTAATAAGTCAGAATCAGCTCACTGGACTAGTGACATCATTGAGAACTCCTGTGACTACTGGTACCTGCAAACTAGGCAGAAGTGAAATTTAGAGTTTTTATTTTCCAGAAATTTCAATGAATATCTGGAGATTTTGGTGAAACATTTAACACTTGCCGACCAACTCACGCCGATATACGTTGGCAAAGTGGCATGAGTGCACAAAACAACGTACCCCTACGTCGCTGCGCCATCCACGGCTAGCGGGCGTACGCACGCTGCGGGTCCCATGGACTCGATGTCCGCCGGTGGCCCGCGATCGTGGCACGGAGAGGCAGAACAGGGAGATGCCTATGTAAACAAGGCATTTCCCTGTTCTGCCTAGCAACATGACAGGGATCTACTGCTCCCTGTCATCGGGAGCAGTGATCTCTGTCATGTTCTAGTGAGACAATTCCCCCCACAGTTAGAATCACTCCATAGGACACACTTAACCCCTTGATCGCCCCCTAGTTTTTAACCCCTTCCCTGCCAGTGACATTTACACAGTAATCAGTGCATTTTTAGAGCACTGATTGCTGTATAAATGCCAATGGTCCCAAAATAGTGTCAAAAGTGTCCGATTTGTCCGCTGCAATGTTGCAGTCATGATAAAAATTGCAGATCGCCGCCATTACTACTAAAAAAAAATAATAATAAAAATGCCATAAATCTATGACACCTATTTTGTAGACGCGTTAACTTTTGCGCAAACCAATCAATATACGCTCATTGTGATTTTTTTTTTTTTTTACCAAAAATATGTAGAAGAATAAATATCGGCCTAAACTGTGGAAGAAATTCGTTTTTTTATATATTTTTTGGGGATATTTATTATAGCAAAAAGTAAAAAATATTGCTTTTTTTTCAAAATTGTCACTCTTTTTTGTTTATAGTGCAAAAAATAAAAACTGCAGAGGTGATCAAATACCACCAAAAGAAAGCTCTATTTGTGGGTAAAAAAAAGATATCAATTTTGTTTGGATACAACGTCGCACGACCGCGCAATTGTCAGTTAAAGCGACGCAGTGCTGTATCGCAAAAAAGGGCTTGGTCGGGAAAGGGGGTAAATCCTCCCAGGACTGCAGTGGTTAAAAAAGGTCAAAATTAAGCTATTTTGGATGATTTTTAGGAGTGGATTGGGCTTTAAATTGTATCTGAAGGTTATGGTATCAGTTAAAGTTATTTCTGTTTTGTCTGGATCTGTTGTGGTGCCAAAAGATGGTCCCTTAGAAGCCTCATTATTTTAATTTCATGGGGAAAAAAAACAAACCAGACAGTGAAAATTAGGCTAATTACATAAATATAGCGACATTTTACAGTTTACAAATAATGATCAAATACACACAAGAAAAGGAAAATAACACAAATACGAAGAGCACTAAATTAACTAAAAACTAAACTAACCTAAAAAATGCTGCCTTTTTTTGCCTAAATTAAATAAACTAAACTAACCTAAATAGAGCCAAAACAAACTCTAATGGGGCGTACACACGGTCGGACTTTTCAGCTACAAAAGTCCGACAGCCTGTCCGACAGACTTTCGACGGACTTTCGACGGACTTGCGGCGGACTTTCTAACGAACAGACTTGCCTACACACGATCACACAAAAGTCCGTCGAATTCTTACGTGATGACGTACACCGGACTAAAATAAGGAAGTTGATAGCCAGTAGCCAATAGCTGCCCTAGCGTGGGTTTTTGTCCGTCAGACTAGCATACAGACGAGCGGATTTTTCGACCGGACTCGAGTCCGTCGGAAAGATTTGAAGCATGTTTCAAATCTAAAGTCCGTCGGATTTGAGGCTGAAAAAGTCAGTTGAAAGTCCGGAGAAGCCCACACACGATCGGATTACCAGCCAGCTTTAGTCCGTCAGCGTCCGTTGGACTTTTGTAGACGAAAAGTCCGACCGTGTGTACGCGGCATTAGTGTCTAACTTTTTGACCTTCCTGGGCCACACGAAGAGGAATTGTCTTTGGCCACATGTAAAATACACCAACAATAAGAATAAGGATGAGCTGGAAAAGTCAGGCAGATCACAAATGAATGATCACTGATATAATGTACCCTTTTTTTTGGAGAGATAAATGTAAAAGAGGATAACATAAAACGAGTGTGATATATGACACTGTTTTTGATAAATGAACGCATCAATATCTGATTGGATGGATTTAGTAGCAATGAATTCTCAAGTTGCTCATGAGATATTTTGGTTCTAATTTTGCCCTTTGTGTGCTTCATCCTTGAAAATAGTTGCTCACAAATTTAGGTGTTACCGCAAACTGATGACATAAATAAGGCGTAATTGTGAATAGTGGGAGATTTTTCTTTGGGAAGATAAAACTTATAAAAGTTCAGTAAAGAGACACTGTAAAATTTTTCTTTGGCCACGTGCAAAATGTATTTTTACAAAAAAATAAATAAATAAATAAAAATGTTTAAGTGAGTTTATGGTTTTGTGTTGGGCCGCATTCATAGCCATCTTGGGCTGCATGTGGCTCATGAGCCACAGGTTGGACACCCCTGCTCTAAATATTATAGGAAAAGCATAGAGGAGTAATTTTTTTTTTTTTTTTTGTCTTTTCAAGCAAAATTCACCTAAGCAGTTCATCGATTAAAATGCAGAGTCTTCATTTTAATGAAATAAGTACTTTTGACATGAAATCTCTCCCCCATCATACCTACCAAACACATTTCAGTGCAAATTTTCAATAACCAGATAAAAAAAAAACTATTTTCTAATCAGAGCTGTGAATAAATGGACCATTTTGTCAGCTGCTTTTTATTTTAGTTTTTTTAGATTGAAAAAATAAGCAATTTAACAGGCTTGAAAATTTGTATCTATAGTGCACGAATTTTCAAACTGTTCCCCAAATTGACATTAAAAAAAACAAACAAAAACTCAAATTTTTAACAGGAAAATTAAAGGAAATTTTAATCCTAATTTGAATCAAATAGTAATTTTTAAAAAAGGTTACACGTGTAAGGTAGCAATAATATAAATGCTTTCAGATAAAAATATAAATTTTAATTTGTATGTCAAGTCTCACTGATATCACTAGCTCCTCAAAAAAGTTGCACTATATAGAACTGTGGTCTTGCTTACAAAATGGCTTTCTTTACTGTGTGTTGGGGATGGGAACACTTTAGTAAGAGCACATATGTAGATTGTGTTTGAACAGTGGTTTATGTGTATTTTAAAAAGAGTTTATGATAAAGGAATTTCAAGAATGGCTGAGCAATTATAACACTGACATTCTCTAAATAATCTTAAATAATTCTTGAAGTGGTAGCAAGTAACGTATGAAGCAAATACACGTTTGAAGTATTTACACCTTTGTTGTAAAACATGTTTACCCAAAGCTGACCATTTGAAGCTAGACTGTGGAAATTAATTTTGCCTTTACGAAACCAAAACAGTCAAAAAATTTGTAATTTTTTTTAATTTTTTTTTCTTCTTTTTGTTTTGCTGACTAACCCTTTCTACTTTTATCTATGGATATGTGTAGCATTTGACAAGGCATGCTGGGTAAAAAAAAAATGACTATGCAAAGACGTACAGTGTTGCATGCTCTGCTCTCCCTTGCTTTAGTGGCTTACAGAGATAAAAAAAAAACATTGGTGTTATTTTTGTGAAAAAAAGGAACATTTAACAAAGCAAATGCAGACTGCATGCTTTAAGCATCCTAATTCCTCTGGATTTGTTTTATGGAATTTAGAAGTGTAAAAAAAAAAAAAAAAAATTAACTGCATTAACATTTTTTCTATAATAAACAAAAAATCTTGTAAATGCATGTGTGGTGTGTCTTTCTTTGGCTTGAATGGAAACATTTAAAACCTTGATTAATAAAAATGTGTCAAATAACTACACAACATTTGCATTATTTTCTAGATGAAAAACGTTTGTTGGCGTTTGTACCATACCAGCTGTACAGAAAATGTTACATGTAGCTCGGGTTCACACTATTGCGAACACAGACATTGCATGTCATTCACACCGCATTGCTGTGCAGATCACATGCGATGTCTGCAAAGCGAATTTAGCCATACAGATTGTATGGCTGAACTCTCATTGGATTCGCAAGAAAAAAGGTGCAGGTGTGAACACCCATGCAATCCCATTCCTGTCCAAATTCACAGTTTGCACTGCGATCTGTGAACCGATCTGGCGGGTGTCATTAACTTTCTATTGACACCCACAGCGGTTCGCAAAGGGCAGTGTGAACTGTCTGTGAGGAAGATGCAATGCGGGAACTGGCACTGGAATCGCGCTGGTTTCCGCATCGTAATAGTGTGAACCTGGACTTACCCATACAGAACTAGAGGGTCTGTTCTGCAGATGCCAAAATTAGATGCAACAATTAATGTGTCTTCTACATGTGCAATTTCCAGACAGTACAGTGACCTTCAACAATGAAGTCAAAGGTTTTTTGTTTTTTTTTTTTTTTATTCTTTATTTAATGGTATGCGTCAAAATAGCACAACATGACAAGATGAAATGAATGGATACAAAAAAGCCATGAAGAACAATCCTCAGTAACACAAATTTAAACCATAGAAAAAAAGGATGTACTAGCACCATAAAGGTCTATTTCCCAATCAAATCTACCATTGAGAGGAAAAGGTTCTTTTCCCACCAGGAACCCTATCTACTTGGAGTTTCTATAATCTTCATGTGTTTGTGTTTCCTTTAAGCAATTCAGCTTCAGCACAAATACTGAGAGATCAGTTGGTATCCTCCCTGATTGGCACTAGCATAGGCGTGTGCCTGGGTACACCCTAATCACCCTGTGCAGCGCAGATTCCCCATGCTGCCCAAGCCAAAAGTGAGACATTAGGGGTCTATTTAGACCCCTCATATTTTACCAAAGCCTGCCAACATGGCTCCTAAAATAATTGTAAAAAAAATTATAAAAAGTAATATTGTAAAAAAAAAAAAATAATAAAATTGTAAAAAAATATATATAAAAATAATAAATAAAAAACCACTGACACCATCCTCTGCCCTACTGACACCATCCACTGCTCTACTGACTGACACCAATCTCTGCCTTACTGATACATCTACTGCTCTACTGACACTGTCCGCCTGTCCGCTGCCCTACTGACACCCTGACACCGTCCATGTTTTAATACATTGTAAAATGTTTGTTTACATTTATAAGCATGTGTGTGCCATTATATTTATATATATATATATATATATATATATATATATATATATATATATATATATATATATATATATATATATATATACATGCATGTGTGTTTGAGCTTTGGGGTGCACACCCTAATGCAATGGGCTGCGCACACCTATGGGCCCTAGTGTGCATGCATTTTAAAGTAGAACTAAAGACAAAACTAACCCCGTCAGGTTTTTTTTTTGCCATCTGTATACCATTGTAGAGTTATCCCTTCACGTGCTGTCCCATAGCCAAAACATGAAGTGGGAGGAAATCCCCCCCAAAATGAGGAAATCCCTAGTGTCCAGCTAGTGTTCCCATTGGAAGATTTCCCCTCTTTTCCTGTTCTGGGGACATCATTTGGGATTTTCTTTAACTTTTGGTGATATCTGTAAACATGACAAAAAGAGAGTGTGAATCTCCCTAACAGGGGCATAGACAGCAATAAAATCCTACCAGATGTTCTAATCCTTTTATACTCTATCCAAAACAAAACAAAAAAAGATTTTGCCTTTAGTTATACTGTAATAGAGGAGTAGATTTGTGAACTGATGGGTTCCCCGGTATAGGTCATGTGTCCAAAATGGGTATATTGCCTAGTGTAAACAGGATGATCATATTTAGCGTAAATCATAGAAAAGCAGGCTTGAGGGTAGCACAATAACTCTAAATTTCAAAAGAGCCAACTTTTCTGAACTGTGCTCAATACTACATGACATCAATTTGGACCTAATCCTAGAAATATTGAATACGGAGGAAAAATGGAAATGTTTTAGGAGCATATTAAACAAAGGTATCACACAGTGCATTCCAATGAGAAATAAATATAGAAGAGTGAAGGTTAAACCTGAGTGGCTAAACCGTAATGTAAAAATTCTTATTAAAGAGAAAAAAATGGCCTTTAAAAAATATAAAGCGGAGGGGGCATTTTCAGCATTCCAACACTACAAGGAATGCAATAAGAAGCGTAACAATGAAATGAGGGCAGCTAAAAAAAGACTACAAGAGACACATAGCAGAGGAGAAAAAAAATCCCAAGGAATTCTTTAGATTTCTTAACGGTAAAAAAACAAAATCAGAGCACATTGCCAACATAAAAGACAATGAAGGGAGGATGGTTACAGATGACACAGAGAAGGCAACTGTACTTTTTTCTCCTCAGTTTTTACACAGGAAAAGGAGGGGTGTATTGACCACGATAGTATTATTAGTAACACATCACATAATATACCCTCGTGGCTAACAGAGGCTCGAGTCAAGGAAAGACTAGATCAGCTTAACACAAATAAATCATCAGGATGGCTTACGCCCTAGAGTCCTCATTGTTCCTAATTTTTGCAGGGAACATACTGACAGGAATTGTACAAGCTGATTGGTGAAAAGCCAATGTGGTATCAATATTCAAAAAAGGGCATAGACATATTCTGGGGAACTACAGGCCGGTCAGCCTAACATCAATAGTATGTAAAATATTGGAGGGGATGATAAGGGACTATATCCAAGAATTTGCTGATAAAAACAGTATCATTAGTAGTAATCAGCATAGGTTTATGAAGTGTCATTCTTGCCAGACCAATCTGTTAACATTCTACAAGGAAGTGAGCTGCCATCTAGATAGGGGAAGGCCTGTGGATGTGGTGTATATGGATTTTGCAAAAGCATTCGGTACAGTTCCCCAGAAAAGCTTAATCTATAAGCTGAGCTCTGCAGGCATGGACCATAAGGTTTGTTCCTGGATAAAAAACTGGTTACAGGGGCGTGTCTAAAGGGTATTGATAAATAATGTGTACTCTGGTCTGGACTGGTCTAGAGTGGTAAGTGGGGTACCACAAGGTTCTGTCTTGGGACTAATTCTGTTTAATTTATTCATAAATGACATAGAGGAAGGGATACATATTTCAATCTCAGTTTTTGCAGACGATACAAAAAAAAAGCAGGGCAATAACTTCACAGCAGGATATAAAAGTTCCACAGAAGTACCTGAACAAAATAATGGGGTGGGCAACTACATGGCAAATTAGGTTTAATGTGGAGAAATGTAAAATAATACACTTGGGGGCTAAGAACATAAACGCAAACTACTCACTGGGGGGAGAACCTCTGGGGGAGTCAAGGATGGAGAAAGATCTTGGGGTCCTAGTGGAAGACAGACTGAGCAATAGCATACAATGTCAAGCTGCAGCTACCAAAGCCAGCACAATATTAGCATGCATAAAAAAGGGGATATACTCCAGAAATAAAACTTTAATCCTGCCACTTTATAAAACTCTGGTCCAGCCACATTTGGAGTATTCTATCCAGTTCTGGTCACCTGTGCTCAGGAGGGATGTGCTGGAGAGAGTCCAAAGAAGGTCAACTCAGCTAATAAGGGTACTGGAGGAGCTCAAATACAAGGAGTGACTACAAGTGCTAAATTTATTCTCGCTGGACAAAAGAAGCTTGAGAGGGGACATGATAGCGATTTACAAATACCTCAATGGTGATCCCAGCATAGGAAAAAAGCTATTCAATCTCAGGGGGTGTTATGCCTCGTACACACGTTCGGACATTCCGACAACAAAATCCATGTTTTTTTTCCGACGGATGTTGGCTCAAACTTGTCTTGCATACACACGGTCACACAAAGTTGGACGGAAATTCCGAACATCAAGAATGTGGTGACGTACAACACACAAGACGAGCCGAGAAAAATGAAGTTCAATAGCCAGTGCGGCTCTTCTGCTTGATTACGAGCATGCGTGGCACTTTGTGCATCGGAATTGTGTACACACTATCGGAATTTATGAGAACGGATTTTGTTGTCGGAAAATTTGAGAACCATATCTCAAATTTTGTGCGACGGAAATTCTGATGGAAACTGTCCGATGGAGACTACACACGGTCAGAATTTCCGACAAAAGGCTCCCATCGAGCATTTTCCGTCGGAAAATCATGTGTATGAGGCATAAGAGTTCACGGAGCCACACAATGAGATTGGAGGAGAAACGGTTTAATCTTAAGCTGTTTAGGGGGTTTTTCCCTGTCAGGGCGATAACAATGTGGAACTCTCTCCCACAAGTGGTGTCAGCGGGGAGAATGGATATTTGTAAAAGACTCTTGGACGTGCACCTTAAATAACACAATATACAGGGATATGGGAATTGACTATAGACACTGACACACGTACACCTACATAGGTTGAACTGGATGGACTGTTGTTTTTATTCAACCTTACCTATTATAACTATGTAACTATGAAGTTGATTTACTAAAACTGGAGAGTGCAAAATCTGGTGCAGTTGTGCATGGTAGCCAGGGCCGGACTGGCCTATCGGGATACCGGGACATTTCCCGATAGGCTGCCTGCCCTGGGGCCGCTTTGATCGTGGCTGTGGCTGCATCGCTCCCCTCCCTCCTCCTCCCTACTTGTCACGCATAGCAGGAAACTGCTGTGTCACGGAGCTCAGTGTTAAATGTTTGGCCGCGATATGACAAAAGTCCCGCCCTCCTCCTAGACCAGCTCGTGTGATAGATGCAGTGTTCTGTCAATCACATGAGCTGGTCTAGTAGGAGGGCGGGACTTTTGTCATAGCGCGGCCGAACATCAGAGTCAGCTCCGTGACACAGCTGAAGATGCCTGCTGACTGGTGTGTGTAATCCAGGCACTAAGGCTGCAGCGATGGTGAGGCTGCAATGAGGGCACGGTAAGGCTGCAATGATTGCATGGTGAGGCTGCAATGAGGGCACAGTAATGCAGCAATGAGGGCACGGTAAGGCAGCAATGATGGGCACGGTGAGGCTGCAAGGATGGGCATGTGAGGCTGCAGTGATGGTGAAGTGGCAATGATGGGCATAGTAAGGCTGCAATGAGGGCATGGTGAGGTGGCAATGATGGGCACGGTGAGGCTGCAATGATGGGCATGTGAGGCTGCAATGATGGGCACAGTAAGGCTGCAATGATGGTGAGGCTGCAATGAGGGCACGGTAAGGCTGCAATGATGGGCACAGTAAGGCTGCAATGAGGGCATGGTGAGGCTGTAATGAGGGCACAGTAAGGCGGCAATGATGGGCACAGTAAGACAGCCATGATGGGCACAGTAAGGTGGCAATGATGGGCATGGTGAGGCTGCAATCATGGGCACATTAAGGCTACAATGGGGGCATGGTAAGGCGGCAATGATGGGCACAGTAAGGCTCCAATGAGGGCACAGTGAGGCTGCAATGAAGGCACAGTAAGGCGGCAATGATGGGCACAGTAAGGCTGCAATAAGGCACAGTGAGGCTGCAATGAGGGCACAGTAAGGCGGCAATGATGGGCACGGTAAGGCTGCAATGATGGGCATGTTAGGCTGCAATGAGGGCACGGTAAGGTGGCAATGATGGGCACGGTGAGGCGGCAATGATGGGCATGGTGAGGAGGCAATAATGGGCACGGTGAAGTGGCAATAATGGGCATGTGAGGCTGCAATGATGGGCACGGTGAGGCTGCAATGATGGGCATGTGAGGCTGCAATGATGGGCACGCTGAGGCTGCAATGATGGGAACAGTGAGGCGGCAATGATGGGCACAGTAAGGCGGCAATGATGGGCACAGTGAGGCTGTATGGACTGGCACAGAGGCTGCATTGAAGGGCACAGTGAGGCTGCATTTGATGGGCACTGGTGAGGCTGCATTGATCTCTTGTATCCGGTCTGCAGTCTCTGACCATCTCTTGTACAATGTCTGCAGTCTCTGACCATCTCCTGTATCATGTCTATATTCTCTTAACATCTTTAGTATCATATCCTTAGTCTCTAACCATCTCCTGTAATATGCCTGCAGCCTCTGACATCTCCTGTACCATGCCCGCAGCCTCTGACATCTTGACATCTCCTGTACCATGCCCACAGCCTCTGACCATCTCCTGTACCATGCCCACAGCCTCTGACCATATCCTGTACCATGCCCACAGCCTCTGACCATCACCTGTAATATGCCCACAGCCTCTGACCATCTCCTGTACCATGCCCACAGCCTCTGACCATCACCTGTAATATGCCCGCAGCCTCTGACCATCTCTTGTACTATGCCCGCAGCCTCTGACCATCTCCTGTACTATGCCCGCAGCCTCTGACCATCTCCTGTACTATGCCACAGCCTCTGACCAACTCTTGTCTTATATCATGTCTGCAGTCTCTGAGGGAGTCTGGAGAGGAGTCAAGAGTGGGAGCACCGCCGGGATGGGGGTCATGGGAAAAGTCAGACATGTGCGGACTGTGGAGAGGAGACTATAGGAAAACCAGAGCCACCAAGCTGGAGCCGACTGACTGATCCCTGCATGGTGCACCTGAGAGGAGGTCAGTGACAGTGCCGCCAGGCCAGTCTGAGGGGGGGGGTCACTGATGTAAGGGGGGAGTGAATATAATAATGTAAGGGGGCACTGATATAAAGGTTTCCCTCATATCAGTAACTCCCCTCTTACCTTAGTTTTCTGCGGAAGGTGGTCTCTGGTCACCAGAGTTCCCCTCCCCCCCCTCACATTCCCAGAGTCCCAGGTGTCCCCCTTGATGATTGCTTTACTTTTACTACTTTTAACTGAAATTTGCTGTTATATATATATCCCTAGCCCTATGTGCTTTCACATCTGTCTTATCTATATATGATACACTCTTCAAATGTGCTTTAAAATGCATGGTTTTCCCTTTCATGAATAAGAAAATAATGACGTTGGGCTGGTATAATAATGCTATGGGGCTGGTATGAAATTATTTCCAGGGCTGGTTTTTATTCCCAGTCCGGCCCTGATGGTATTTCAATCATATTCTAACTTCAGCTTGTTCAATTAAGCTTTGACAAAAAAATCTGAAAGTTGATTGGTTTCTATGCAGAGCTGCACCAAATTTTGCACTATCCAGCTTTAGTAAATCAACCACTATGTGTAATAAAACTGCCTGTTGATATGGACTGAGATATGGCCGGAGCTTGGCAAAGGTTCCACACTGAACAATTTTCTCAACAAACACACTACTAAAGTCTGGAGGAAAAATAAGTTACATTTTTTTGTAAAGGAAGTCTCAGGCCCCCTCTGGAGCAATTGCCCATTTTACCCCATTATAAATCTAGCACTGGCTGTACCACCGGTAACAGAATCAGTTCCAGGATCTAGAACGGGAGCCCTGTCGGGACACGTCTTCTCACGTGCCTGTTCCAGCCACGTCCCCTTTATGAAGGTTTTCAATGGATTTATCCTTTTTTTTTGTAATGTTGTACTCTGAACTTTTTTTCACCCTTTAACTGTATAGCTACATAATTCTCTCAATTGAGAGAGAAAACACAGTGCCTCAAGGCACAGTATATATGGTAACAGTTTAATAATGAGAAGTCAGCTACTCACAATAAAACTTAAAATCAGCGCTTGGAAGACATGGCAGTCCCGCTCTGTGAGACCCGAGGACAGTCCTGCTGTGTCTGCATCTCTATATTTCTAGCCGGCAGCTTGTACAGCTGGTGTCCAGGACTGGCAGCTCGGTCCGGGCAAAGGAGGACCCTGAGGGCTGGGGGGTGACGTCACTACCGGTATGGAGGAGGCGGCTTCACGTTCGGAGCATGCATGCTCCTTTTTCAGGCCTTTCAGGTAGCCATCTTAGAAGTGGTATATGTGTGCTGGGACTCAGAGGTCCACGCCCAGACACACATACAGCTTAAGGTGACACCTTAACCAACATGTTATATATACACAAAGCACAGGAACTTGGTGGATGGTATTTCTATTAATTACCATAAATTACTAAAAGTAATTATTAGACACTTGCACTGACTAAAAAATTTGTTCATTTTCATTTTCGTTTCATTCGGTTTTTTTTGCTGTATTCGTAAATTTGGAAATTCGAAAATTCGGAAATTCAGGAATTCAGAAATTCATAAATTCGAAAATCTGAAAAAAAGAAAGGAAATCAGTAAAATTTGAAATAATAAATAACTAATAATAACTAACTATTAAATTATAGGTATTGGAATTTCCTTTCAAATTTGTCTGTTTGTGAACGTAACAAATACAATTTTATCTGAAGTTATGAATTAACTGAAATAACGAATGCCACATCTAAGCAAATGGAATGGAACAAATTAATAATAAATAATAATAATAAAAAGGTTTTATTATTAATATTGTTATTTATTATTATTAGATCGTTACATTCCATTTGTTTAGATACGGCATTCGTTATTTCAGATAATTTGTTCAAATACGTTCACTAAAACCCAATTTGAAAGGAAATTCCAATAACTCTAATTTAATATTTATTATTAGTTAGTTATTATTTCAGATTTTCGGGTTTTCGAATTTTCAGACTTTCATTCTTTTAAATGTTCAGATTTTCATTCTTATTTTTAGATTTTCAAATTTCCAAATTTTTGAATTTTCGAATTTCCACAATTTCGAATTTCCGAACCTCCGAATTTCCAAAATTTCGAATTTCCGAATTTTTGAATTTTAGAAATTTTCCAATTTCCGAATTTCAAACTTCCGAAATTTCCGAAATTTCAAATTTCCAAAACGTCGAATTTCCAATTTCCGTACTTCCGAATTTCGGATATTTCGAAATTTCCAATTTCCGACATTTTCGAATTTCCGAATTTCCGAATTTCCAATTTCCGAATTTCCAATTTCCGAATTTCAAATTTCTGAATTTCCAATTTCCGAATTTTGAATTTTCGAAATTCCGAAATTTCCGAATTTTGAATTTCCAAAATTCCGAATTTCCGAAATTTCAAATTTCCGAAATTTCAAATTTCCATTCACCAAATTTTGAATTTCCAAAATTCCGAAATTTCGAACATTCGGAAATTTATAAATTCGGAAATTCGTAATTCGGAAATTCGGAAATTAAAAAATTTGGAAAATCGGAAATTTGGAAATTAACAAATTTGTCAAAATTTGTTAAAATAATCATTCTGAACTCAGGAGGCCGGTGAGCTAACATGTGCGGGATGTGACGCACAAGCGGTGGGGGAGGGGCCTGACAGCGGAGCTGTGTAAGCGGGCGGCGGATCCGCTCGAGATAGAAAAAACAATAGCTGCACATGAAGCGGGGAGCCGACTACCTTGCCGGAGCCGTAAGTAAGACAGCCGGCTCACCCGAGGATCTCGGGCTTGCCCGGGATTTTCGTGCGGGCCGAGTGTGCTCTCCCTCCTGCTCCCCCTCTGCCATCCTGGATCTGTTCCTGGCGTGAGCACCTCCCGGAGCCGTCCCCAGGCCGTCCGGCCGTCCCTCCGCCCCCTCTAGCTTCTCTGACATCCCGGGGTTCCGCCCGGTGGAGCCGTCACTCCAGCCATACCATCAGCCGTATTGCACCCCCAAAATACAGTGAGCGGCAGCGGACTGCTGGAAGCCACTTCCCCAGCCTTCTAGATATATCCAGGCTTCGCCAGGGGTAGAGGCAGGCTGGAGATCCTCAGTGAAGTCTAACCTGAGAAGCCGGCCGGAACTGCAGTAGTAAGTGAATCCCTGGAGGGATCCTCTGGGAGAGAAGATCTGCACTATAAGGTAACACGTAGAGATCTGTAGCAACCTTAAGCAGGGCTATAATATGATATGTACCGGTCGCAGAGGGCTGTATAAACACATGTGAAGCGCCTGGTGACTATATTGCGGCTTAATGCAGTGGCGGACTGATAACTCATGGGGCCCCCAGGCAATAGGAGATTATGGGGCCCCCAGGCAATCAGAGATTATGGGGCCACACAGTATACACACACACAGTATACAATCACACAGTATACACATACATGTACACACAGTATACACAGACAGATGTAAAAAAAAAACCACAGATTTATACATACTGTCCCTGGTTTTACTGAGGCTGGCAACCCTGATGGGGCCCCCTAGTGGCCCAGGGCCCTCGGGCAGTGCCCGAGTGGCTCAATGGTCAGTCCACCCCTGGCTTAATGTTAAATTGGTCTATGGAGGTTGCTGCACTAAATTATGCGTTAAGATTCTTTCCGTAAAAAAAAAAAAAAAAATATATATATATATATATATATATATATATATATATATATATATATATAAAATATCATAGACGGATTGTCTGGACTTCTGCTGGAGTCATTGCTGACCAAGGAGTATGTAAAAGCGGCTAGCCCTGAACTATTCGGTGTTTAATTCTACACCAAAGGCAACAAGAGCGAACTATCGATCGCTGGGAATCGCACGGTTCTGTGACACATGCGCATTAAGGAGAGGGAGGGAGGCACGGAGCGCGGAGAGTGGGAGGGATAGGAGAAAGAGAAGTGAATAAGCTCAGCAGTACCGGAGAGAGAGGAAAGGTTGGCGAATGGTGGTGATCATGCGAGGGCGCCCTCAAAGAGGGGCGGAAGCAAAGAAGCCAAGAGAAAGCCTTAACTCAAGCTCCATCCAGAAATATCTGAAGGAGGCAAACCCGGGAAGCCCAAAGAGCCCAGCTCAAGAAAGCAAACAGCAGGGAGGGAAGGACAAGAAGAAAGATCCAGGGAAGAATAAAAGCGCTCACGGCGGAACACACGGCGAGGAAGGGAAAGATAGTAGCCTGGAGGAAGAAAGCACCATGGAACCATTACCAACAAAAACCGAAATACTAGAAATGTTTGCTAAGCTGGAAAATGTAATTAAATCAGAGATCCTCAGTGTCAGAACTGATATGGGCCACCTGCTGAAGCGAGTGGAAGCAGTGGAGGAAGTTTCAGAGAAACAGAATCGAGAAATAACTGAATTAAAACAACAAATAAGGAATTTACAATCGGCCCAACGGGACACACTCTATAAAATAGAAGAGCAAGAAAATCAAAGTCGCAGACAAAACTTAAGATTGCGTGCCTTACTGGAACAACATGGTGAAGACCTGCCCACCAAAATAAAAGCTATCTTCAACCCAGTTTTAGACAGAGGTCCAGATGAAGAACTGAAGATAGATCGGGTCCATAGGATAAGGAAACCCCCAAGCGTCAGTGAAGATACACCAAGAGACGTCATTATCAGATTCCACCATTACGAAGATAAAGCAAGGATCTGGAGCAATCTTAGAAGAGTTCAGCCTGTAAAATTTGACGGGGCAGTGATCCAGATCTTTGCCGATATCTCGGCGGGGACCCTATCCAGGAGACGACAGTTAAGACCCCTGCTGGAAGTACTGAGGAAGGCAAATCTAAAATATAGCTGGGGTTTCCCTACATCGTTGAATGTAGTGAAAGCAGGCAGAACAGTCAGACTGAAACACATAGAGAACTTGCAGGACTTCTGTAGAGAGCTGGACATTCCTGTCCCAGTTATGCCTAATTTGGCAGAAGTAGATCGTGAGCGTTGTTAGGTCACTAATGGTGTAGTTTGATGTACTAGATCAATAATTTTGAAACATAGGGTGAGGGTTGGGGGAGGACGGGGTGGGGGAGGGGTGGGGGGATTAGAGGGAGGGGCGGTGCCCTTTGTAGGAGGAGTTGACGGTCATCTGGCCGCCCGCTTGCCCTGTCTCCCCACCCCCCCTCAATTGGGGGGGGCATGGTGACCGCGGTGACCCGCTGTCGGAGTCACACCCCAATGCTTTGGCTGGACGCAGGCAGAAATCAATGGTATTCCTCTGCTGCAGACTTGGAGACAGGTATTGGCTGCCGGGGGGGGGTGAATGGTGGGGGATGGGGGGAGTGGGGATTGGGGTGTGGAGGGAGGGGGGATTGGGGTGTGGAGGGAGGGGGGATGGGATCTGGTCCTGCAGGGGCTCCGCAAAGGGGTTCTAAAGGAAACACGTGGCATTGTGATGAGGCCCCATCATAAAAATAAGGTGAGATGACAGAGATCACTTGCTTAACATACAATGTAAAAGGGTTGAATTCCCCTTCTAAGAGACACAGGGTGTTAAGAGAGATAGAGCATTACAATGCAGATGTCGTGTTTCTTCAGGAAACTCACCTCTCACAGGACACATATATTAAGTTGTTTTCCAATTGCTTCCCAAACTGGTTCTATAGTGACTCCCCTATAAAGAGGGCCAAAGGGGTGGCAATCGGGTTCTCAAAACAGACCAAGTTTGTTCTCTTAGAAAGGAGCGCAGATTTGGATGGCCGATATCTCTTTTTGAAGGCGAGGATCGGAGAAAGGATTTTCAATTTAGCAAAATGTATATTGCCCAAATAAAAATTTGATCGAGTATCTGTCTCAAGTCCTGAACAAGTTAATGGATTTCAGGGCAGGAGAGGTGATACTGGCAGGAGATTTTAATTTTTGTTTAGATCCAGTGCTGGACAGTACATCTAAAGTACAAGGAGTAAGTAGGAAACTCTTAAAAAACATAGGGTATAAATTACACAACTGCCAAATGATTGATGTTTGGAGAGTACAGCACGCGAAAGCCAGGGACTTTACTTTCTTCTCCTCAGTCCACGGGTCCTACTAAAGGTTGGACTATTCTATGGTAGACCACAGGTTATTAGAATACGTAAAGGATACGAAGATTGAAATAACCACGTTGTCAGACCACGCCCCAGTTCTGATGAAGGATTCTGGGATCCCGGAGGTCCCCATTTTCATGGCATTTGGACGAAAAACTAATCGATAACCCTAATATTAGTAGTAAACTACAGGAAGAAATCGAGGAGTTCCTTTCGATAAATGACACTGGTGAGATTTCTGGTTCAGTCTTGTGGGAGGCATTAAAAGCCTATATAAGGGGCATTTTGATCTCAATAGGGGCTAATGAAAAAAAAAGAAAGCTTAAAAAGAAAAGCAGATCTTATAACAGAAATCCATCACCTCGAACAATCTCACAAGGCCGCTAGGGGGAGCCCTAACACTCTCCTACAACAATTAATAATAAAAAGAGAAGAACTAAAAAAATTAATGGAGATAGAATCCAACCGTATTCTGAATAAACATCAAAAAGAGAGATTTAGAGGGAGTAATAAAGTGGGGAGGCATCTGGCAACAGTACTGAAGAAGAAAAGAGGGGCCAACTTTATAGATAAGATCCAAAATAAAAAGGGGGCACTAAAATATACATCCAGAGACATAGCTGAAGAATTTCGGAGTTATTATACAACCCTTTATTCAGTCAGGCAATGCGGGATTGGTACCCAGGAAAGAGAGGAAAGAATGGAAGAGTTCTTGAGGAGGGCAGGATTACCAAATCTCTCGGAAAGTGATGCAAAGGAATTAGAAAGGAAGAAGAGATCGGGAGGGCCTTGAAGTCATCTTTCTCTGGAAAGAGCCCAGGGCCAGATGGCTTTACAACCTATTTTTACAAAAAATTTAAAGAGTCCCTGGTCCCAAAGCTCTGTCAGATTTGGAACGGTTTGGGGGGGCAGGAGGTGCTATGTGAGGGGGCACTGACAGCGTCAGTGACACTTATCCTAAAGGAAGGGAAAGATAGCTCGCTGTGTTCAAGCTACAGGCCGATAGCACTGCTGAATGCAGATATTAAATTATTCGCCAAAGTTCTAGCCAGAAGATTAAAAGATAAAATGCCATATTGGATCCACCCAGATCAGACAGGTTGTATACCTGGGAGAGAGGGGAGGGACAATGGCGTCAGGTCGCTCCTTGTCATGGATGCTATGAAAGCGAACAGGACCCCAGGACTACTTCTGTCGATAGACGCAGAGAAAGCTTTCGACAGAGTAGACTGGGGATTCATGATTAGGACGATGAAGACAAACGGCCTGGGCAGTACCATGTTGAACTGGATTCGAGCATTATACAAACCTCCTTCAGTTTTTGTCAGAGTGAATGGTACACCATCAAAATGGAAAACGGGACCAGGCAGGGTTGCCCCCTGTCCCCTCTTTTGTTTGTCTTGACCCTGGAGCCCTTACTGGCCTCGATCCGAAAGAATCCGGATATAAGCGGATTTGTGGTGGGGAGAGAATAACACAAGTTATCAGCTTTTGCTGATGATGTACTGTTTTACATTGTCAAACCGAGAATCTCGATCCCCAACCTACTTGATATCCTGAGGAGATACGTTGAGTTATCTAACTATAAGGTCAACCTTAGTAAGTCAGAAGTTTTAAACATTAACATCAATAGACAAGAAGTAACTAAGTTCAAGGAAATATTTCATTTCCCGTGGAGCAAAAGAATTAAGCTATTTGGGAGTTACATTAACAAACACTTTAAGGAAAATTTATCTCCTAAACTATATCCCACTCCTAGACGAGATTAAGCAGGAAACTAAGAAAAGCATGCATCTTCCGATCTCCTGGATCGGTCGAATAAACACTGTTAAAATGACCTTGGCCCCGAAGATCCTGTACAAAATGCAGTTGCTCCCAATTCCACTTCCGCAGACCTATTTCAGGGCATTGAACAATATTATCACCAGATTTATATGGAAAAATAAGAAACCATGGATCGCTTACAAGGTCCTGAGTAGGGATAAAGCACAGGGTGGTCTGGCACTTCCAGACTTTAAAAGATACCACAGGGCAATAGTATTATCACGGGTGATAGATTGGGGAAAGGATTTGATAGATAAAAGATGGGTAAACTTAGAAAAGGATTTGAGTAATGCAAAACTAAATCAATTAATATGGAATCCCCTCACTTTAGGAAGTTAGGCCCTAAAGCACACATTATAACACGTCACACTTTTAAGACATGGGATCAGCTACACAAACAAAACGCATGGGAGTTCAATTCGCCACTTATTTATTTAAAAGACAATGAGTTTTTTCTGCCAGGGATGGGGAAGGATTAAAAAAAATGATACACAATTGAAGGATATCACGAAGAATGGTAAAATTGCCACCTTTCAGGAGTTAGCCCTGCTCAAGGACCTAATGAAAATTGACTTGTGGCGATATAATCAGCTCGTGCACTTTACCAATAGTCTCCCAGGTACTATCAGAGACAAGAAAAATTTTAGGCCTTTGGAGAAGCTGTTCTTGAGGGATAGAGTAATAAGGAAAACAACAGAATTATATAAAATTTTGATGGATGAGGGAGAGGGAGCGAAGCCGATATATATTAAAAAATGGGAATCCGAATTGGGACCTGTACCTAGTGGCGTGACATGGGAGGCCATTCTCAACGCGACACACAAATTAGCAGTGGACATGAGAATGATAGAAACAAATTATAAATGCCTATCTAGATGGTATGTGACGCCAGATAAAATAAATAAGTTCCGACCGGAGAAACCTGCAAATTGTTGGAGGGGGTGTACCGACAGAGAAACGATGGCTCACCTCTGATGGGAATGCCCAATTATTAAAAAATTCTGTCAGGAAGTGCTAAAGATCATAGATGAGATAACGGGAAACGCGCTTAGGGAGGACCCCTGGGTGTGTATGTTCCATGGGACAGAAGGTCTCAATAGAAAGTACAATGCATCTCTAACTCCGGTATTACTAAACTTGGCAAAAAGTCTAATCCCAAAAAAATGGCAAGAGGTTGAGGGCCCAAACATTTTCGATTGGCTAACAAGGGTCAATGAAACCTATATCTTAGAGGTGGTCGAGGTGGAAGATATCGGGCCAGGGGAAGAAGCAGACTCTGATAGAGATGGGCGAAGTGGATACTCTTTAAAAAAACAGGGAGATTTGCTGAGTTGTTTTTGTGAGAATGTTTGCCCTCATTGGCGGCATCACTGCAGGATGGGGGGGGGGGGGTTGGGGTGAGATTCCAAGTAGCATATAATGGGTTAGTCATAGAATGTGCAAAATTATAAAATTACAAAAAAGTAAAGGCTATGCTACTATGATGTGACAATAATGAGACGGGATAAAAATGAGCTATATATGGTGATTTAATCCTCTCAAAAGAACTCACTGAAGTAGCAAAAAAAAAAAAAAAAAATAATAATAATTCGGAACTAAACGAATTGCACTTGTCTAGTTGTTACCGACATGTGGGGAACATTTCATATCAATATACTGTAACCTTTACCAATAGAATTACCTAGAAAAATGGTGACGTGTTCAATACTTATTTTACCCGCTGTATATGCACTATATTACCAAAAGTATTGTGGCGCCTACCTTTACACACACATGAACTTTAATGGCCTCCCAGTCTTAGTCCGTAGGGTTCAATAATGAGTTGGCCCACCCTTTGTAGCTAAAACAGCTTCAACTCTTCTGGGAAGGCTCAAACAGTCAAAACAGTCCCATAGACACACTCCAAAACCTTGTGGACAGGCTTCCCAGAAGAGTTAAAGCTGTTATAGCTGCAAAGGGTGGGCCAACACAATATTGAACCCTACAGACTTAGACTGTGATGCCATTAAAGATTATGTGTGTGTAAAGGCAGGCGTCCCAATACTTTTGGGAATATAGTGTGTATACTTTCCTATTTTCAGCCCTCTCCGTACTGAAAAAAAAGCCCAAATGATTGCTCACTTTCTGTGTCTCTTACCTGCTGCTCTGCACTCTGTGCGTCCGAATTAATAGACTCCAGTGTTAGGACTATGGGCTCGGAGGACTGTTGCTCCACCATGGGCTGAAGAACTTGGGCCAGATCTTGCACCTTGTACACCTCGGTATGCAGAACCTCAGCTTTCACCTTCTCTTCGCTCTGCACCACTATGGCCTACACAATGCTGCCATCCTACATCTGCATTGGAATGCTGTGCAGCTCTGTCCCAGTGCTTGGCTCTTCGACCCTCCTGAGTTTAGAAACAGCGGAGTCTCGCCTGTGGTTGTACAATGTTCCTGGACATTCTGTCTTCAGTGGTGGTTATCTCTGTCTTCAGTGGTGGTGATCTCCGTCTTCAGTGGTGGGGATTTCCGTCTTCAGTGGTGGGGATCTCCGTCTTCAGTGGTGGTGATGTCCATCTTCAGTGGTGAGGATCTCCATCTTCAGTGGTGGGGATTTCCATCTTCAGTGGTGGGGATCTCCGTCAGTGGT
This sequence comes from Aquarana catesbeiana, assembly GCF_042186555.1. Taxonomy (NCBI): domain Eukaryota; kingdom Metazoa; phylum Chordata; class Amphibia; order Anura; family Ranidae; genus Aquarana; species Aquarana catesbeiana. The sequence continues at coordinate 366,815,430 of NC_133329.1, forward strand.
GGTGATCTCCGTCTTCAGTGGTGGGGATCTCCGTCTTCAGTGGTGGGGCTCTCCGTCTTCAGTGGTGGGGATCTCCGTCTTCAGTGGTGGTGATGTCCGTCTTCAGTGGTGGGGATCTCCGTCTTCAGTAGTGGTGATCTCCCTCTTCAGTGGTGGTGATCTCCGTCTTCAGTGGTGGTGATCTCCGTCTTCAGTGGTGGTGATCTCCGTCTTCAGTGGTGGGGATCTCCGTCTTCAGTGGTGGTGATGTTCATCTTCAGTGGTGGGGATCTCCATCTTCAGTGGTGGGGATCTCCGTCTTCAGTGGTGGTGATCTCCGTCTTCAGTGGTGGGGATCTCTGTCTTCAGTGGTGGGGATCTCCGTCTTCAGTGGTGGGGATGTCCGTCTTCAGTGGTGGGGATCTCCGTCTTCACTGGTGGTGATCTCCCTCTTCAGTGGTGGGGATCTCCGTCTTCAGTGGTGGGGATCTCCCTCTTCAGTGGTGGGGATCTCCGGCTTCTGTGGTGGGGATCTTCGTCTTCAGTGGTGGGGATCTCCGCCTTCAGTGGTGGTGATGTCCATCTTCAGTGGTGGGGATCTCCATCTTCAGTGGTGGGGATCTCCGTCTTCAGTGGTGGGGATCTCCGCCTTCAGTAGTGGGTATCTCTGCCTTCAGTAGTGGGGATCTCCATCTTCAGTGGTGGGGATCTCCGTCTTCAGTGGTGGTGATCCCCGTCTAAATATATATATATTATATAACAAACATGTTATACTGACCAGAAAATGGTGGATCTGAACCCGGTAGTGACATCACTTCTGGGTTCATTGTTTGCATGTGAGGTGGAGGTGTGGATTTGCCTCGGTTTCACAGCGCTCTCCCTCCCCTAAACGGCGGTTGTGTACCTGGGCACAGGTAAGAGCGAGAGAACCCAGGAACCACAGGAGGAGGGTGGAGGGGGCACCGCGCTGCCGGCTCTGTGGAATGATTGGCAGATGTGGAGCCAACCCATTACTTTCACTTTGAAGTCGGTCTCCGACTAAACAAAACCTGCTACTGCAGCCATCAACTTGGGATTAAAGGGGGACTCTTTGGACTGGTTATACAGAAGTGACAGTCTACATCTCTCCTGCAAAGAAGGATCCTTCCTCTGCAAACTTCTTAAAGGAGAACTTCACCTTTTCATAGTGTTCCATCCTATTCAGGGTGTAAGATGTATGAGCAGACAGCTTACACTGACAGTCTGCAGGAGCCCGGCATTGCACCCACAATCTGCTCATCGCGGGTGCAATAGTAAAAATGAGGGAGGGTCATAACCGTCAGTTTATCTTTAGCCATCTGTGTCCCATTGCGGAGATCCCCCTTCACTTCCTGTCCCATAACCAAACAGGAAGTGAGAGGAAATCCCTGCAAATGAAGGGAAGCCCCTGGGGGCCCCCAGGTCACCACAACTAATGTTACCATTGGAAGATTTCCCCTCTATTACTTTTCTGGTGGCAACCCTACATTTAGGATTTTCTTTTACTTTCACTTGCTATGATAATGATAAATGGGACAAATAGAGAAGGTGACTCTCCCTACTGGGGACAAAGACTGCAATAAAAGCTGACAAGGGTTCTAATCCTGCCCCCTCTACAAAAAAAAAAACAAAAAAAAAACAATGTGATTCTGCACTTCCGGCTCTCCAGCGCATACGATGTCTGCTGGGACCCACCGATCATTTCTATCAGAGGTGGAACAGCGATCTATGTAAACAAGACAGATCGCCGTTCTGCTAGTAGAGAAGACAAAGATCCTGTGTTTCTACTAAGCAGGAACACGGATTTCTGTCTTCCCACAGCACCTCCCTCACAGTTAGCAAGCACCCCCTAGACACACATTTAACCAATTGATCACCCCTGATATTAACCTCTTCTCAGCCAGTGTCATTAGTACAGTGACAGTGCATATTTTTAGCACTGAACACTGTATTGGTGTCACTGGTCCCCAAAAAAGTATCAAAAGTGTCACTTAGTGTCTGATTTGTCTGCTGCAATGTCTATCCCATAGTTTGTAGACGGGATAACTTTTGCCCAAACCAATCAATATACACTTATTGGGAATGTTTTTCAACAAAAATATGTAGCAAAATACATATTGCAATAAATTGATGAAGAAATGTATTTATTTTATATATTTTTTGGATGTTTTATAGCAGAAAGTAAGAAATATTGTTTTTTTTTTCCAAAATTATCGTCTATTTTTGTTTAAATTGTAAAAAGTAAAAACCATAGAGGTGATCAAATCCCACAAAAAGAAAGTTTTATTTGTGGGAAAAAAATGACATCCATTTTATTTGTGTACAGCATCGCACGACTGCGCAATTGTCAGTTAAAGTAACGCAGTGCCGTATCGCAAAAAATGGCCTGGCCATGAAGGGGGGTAAAACCTTCCAGAGCTGAAGAGGTTAAACCCTAATGGTGACGATAATCACTTTGATAAATGATCAATTTATTTTCTAATTGATCTGCTTCAATAGGAATAATCGATCGATAGATGACAACCCATTCAATCAATATGTCACATTTGGGGAAGTGGATTTCAATAGAAAGGATACAATCATAATGGATAATAAAAAATAAATGTATTTCTGTTTCCATGGTGTAATCCCAGAATCTGATTGGTCACAATAGTAGAGTGGGAGTGGTTTAGATCTTTATCACTGTCTGGGGTCCCCATAGTGGAGATGGGCAAGAAGTGAGCAGAATCTCTCGTATAGCAATAAATAAGGGGAGGAGCATCTACTGTACATACAGTGGCCATCTTGGATTGCAGAGTCTCTTTCCAGAGATGAATGTTTTTGGGGACCACTAGGTTTCCCCCAAATGGTTACAAGGGAGCTCACACTGAGAGAAATATGTAGGTTGCCATTGCTGATCGCCTTCTGAAAATGCTATACTCCTGGCTGGCTCTGGATTCCATGCTTTCTGCATCGCTGCATGTTCATTTAGAACTTCTTCCCAATCAGTGATGGAGAACGGACAGAAAGCAATGGATCAGACTGACAGCCAGGCAACGAGTAGATTCAGCTTTTGTATTCTCCCATAATAAACAATCCAGGGGCTTTACAAGACCCCCCCCCCCCCCCCACACACACACACACACACACACACACACACACACTACCCTCATAGTAAACATAGTAAACACTCTAATTCCTTCACTCTTCAACCTCTGTGTCAGCTGAAAAGGTAAACAACCTAGTTGTCATAGCAACCATTTTGTTTACTTGTTTACAAACCTGAGCTGTAAAAAAAACACATCCTCCTGCTGTCTGTTTTACAGCTCAGATTTGTAAACAAACTGGTTGCTATGGCAACAAGGTTGTTAAGATTTAAAAGGAAACATAAGGGCCCTCTACATGAGATATCAGCTAGAAAGGTAAACAACACTGTTGTCATAGCAACCAGTTTTCTTTACTTGTTTATAAATCTGAGTTGTAAAATAGACGGCATAAATATATGAATAAAAAAGAAAAAGAAAGTCAGCGCTTATCCTCCTCACTACTAACTCCTGATCTATATTACCAACAATATCTAGTTGTGTCATTTCCATATCATTCACCACCATACAATAAATCCTAAATATTCACATTTGTGAAAGACATATGAAGATAAAATACGGGATACAACGTCGTGCATTACATTATGAAATCAATATCCAGATTTGTGAACCCCACCACCCCCAAAAAAAAACAGTCCTTGAAAATGTTCATCCACAAAATTCTGTGTTATTGTATTTATCAAACGTCATCCCATCCCCCGTGCTTTTATCCTTAAAATGCAATATAAAAAGTGCTTCCCTGCTAGTAATTGTGGGCCAATCACACCTTATTCTATCACCAAAAACCACCAAATCAGCATTTCTTCATCCGATATATTCTCCCCTCAATGGATCTCCACCAATCACCCAATAAGGAAATGACAAGGTCATCGTACAACACGCTTTTATTAATAAATCCCCTTTAGAAGCTCCTCCCACAATCTATATGCTTCCACATTCCAGTGCCCGACCGGCACCAGCTCCATCAGCAGATTTCTATCCATTAATATCCTCCAAGTAGTTCCCTCAGCACCGCCATTCCTCCTACCATCTTCCCCCTCTATACAAACTATTCTCCTTTCACTCTCATTTCTCTCTTTTGGCTTTTTAATAAAATGACATTTAAATATAAAATGGCCCAATGAGTAACTGCTTGTCTTTGGCAGACTAAGATCTTCCTATGAGTCCAGCTTAATCCACATGCAGTGCAGCATAGGAGCTGTTACATTGTACAGAAACATACAGCAAGAAGCTGCAGTCCCATCACAGGTTAGAGGAATTAAAGCGGTGTTCCGGCCGAAATTTTACTTTTTAGATAAAAATCCCCCTATAATCCTCATGCTTAATATATTCTAGTAAAGGTATGCTGTAAAATAAGGTCCATTTTGTATTTTTGCACCATTGATTTCTTATTTTTGTAAGTCCCAGCAGGCCGCGGCCATCTCATGTGTGGGCATCCGAAGCCAGACTGTATCTCTTCCTGTATTCCATGCATGCTGGTTACCCAGCATGCACCTCCAGATCTCGCACATACTCAGAGCAGCACGAGCAGTGTAATACTGTAGGTTGTAGGTCGGGTTTCCATAGCAACAATAATGTCAGGGGAAGTTGCTGCCCCTTAGCTATGGAAACCTCTCCTTCCCTTCCAGAAACCAGAAAGTTTATAAATCTAGAAATATAAAAAGCTCCTGCAAAAGGTAATTACTTAAAACTTAAAAGATGCTAATTGTAAATGATATCCCTTGTTTCTGTGCAGATTTTTGATATATAATCTCTTGTTATGTGTGTATATATATATATATATATATATATATATATATATGCACAGATACAAGGGATATCATTTACAATTAACATCTTTTAAAAAAATAATTACCTTTTGCAGGAGCTGCCCCATATTGCCCCATCATACTGCCACCATCAAAATTGCCCCCATCAAAACTGCCCCATCATACTGCCACCATCAAAATTGCCCTCATCAAAATTGCCCCATCAAATTGCCCCCATCAAATTGCCCCATCATACTGCCACCATCAAAATTGCCCCATCATACTGCCCCCATCAAAATCCCCCCCATCAAAACTGCCCCATCAAATTGCCCCCATCAAAATTGCCCCATCATACTGCCACAATCAAAATTTCCCCCATCAAATTTGCCCCATCATACTGCCACCATTAAAATTGCCCCATCATACTGCCACCATCAAAATTGCCCCCACCCAAACTGCCCCATCATACTGCCACCATCAAAATTGCCCCATCATACTGCCACCATCAAAATTGCCCCATCATACTGCCCCCATCAAAACTGCCCCATCAAATTACCCTCATCAAAATTGCCTCATCATACTGCCCCCATCAAAATTGCCCCCATCAACATTGCCCCATCAAATTGCCCTATTATACGGCCACCATCAAAATTGCCCCATCAAAACTACCCCAATCAAAATTTCTCCCATTAAAACTGCCCCATCATACTGCCAACATCAAAATTGCCCCCATCAAAATTGCCCCATCATACTGCCACCATCAAAATTGCCCCATCAAAAGTGCCCCATCATACTGCCACCATAAAAATTGCCCCATTAAAACTGCCCCATCATACTGCCCCATCAATATTGCCCCCATCAATATTCCCTCCATCAAAATTGCCCCATCATACTGCCACCATCAAAATTTCCCTATCAAAACTGTCCCTGTCAAACTGCCCCCATCAAAACTGCCCCATCATACTGCCACCATCAAAATTGCCCCATCAAAACTGCCCCATCATACTGCCACAATAAGAATTTCCCCATCAAAACTGCCCCATCATATTGCCCCATCAATATTGCCCCATCAATATTGCCCCCATCAATATTGCCCCATCAAAACTGCCCCAAAATGGCCCCATCATACTGCCACCATCAAAATTGCCCCATCAAAACTGCCCCCATCAAATTGCCTCTGTCAAACTACCCCCATCAAAATTGCCCCATCATACTGCCACCATCAATATTGCCCCCATCAAAACTGCCCCATCAAAATTCCCCCTTTAAAACTGCCCCATCAAAACTGCCCCCATCAAAATTTCCCCATCAAAACGGCCCCATTAAAATTGCCCCATCATACTGCCACCATCAATATTGCCCCATCAAAATTGCTCCCATTATACTGCTCCCATTATACTGCCCCCATCAAAATTGCCCCATCATACTGCCCCCATCAAAATTGCCACCATCAATATGCCCCCATCAAAACTGCCCCATCAAAATTGCCCCATCAAAACTGCCCCCATCACACTGCCCCATCAATATTGCCCCCATAAAAACGGCCCATCATACTGCCACCATCAATATTGACCCCATCAAAATTGCCCCATAAAAACTGCCCCAATCAAAACTGCCCCATCAAATTTGCCCCCATCAAAATTGCCCCATCATAATTGACCCCATCAAAATTGCCCCATCAAATTGCCCCCAAATTGCCCCATCATACTGCCACCATCAAAACTGCCCCATTAGAATTGCCCCATCATACTGCCACCATCAATATTGCCCCATCAAAATTGCTCCCATTATACTGCTCCCATTATACTGCCCCCATCAAAATTGCCCCATCAAAACTGCCCCATCAAATTGCCCCCATCAAACATCTCCCAGAAGGCATTGCAGACCAGGAAATGAAATGCTTGGCCCAGAGGAGGAAATTAAGTTTTCAATCTTCATTAGAACAGTGAGTTTAAAAAAAAAAGATATGCCAAATCGTTTTCAGCGCGCACAGCGGCTTGGGATGCCAAGGACTTCAAAAAGTGGGTGGAACTCCGGGGTTAGCTCTTCTGCCTGGCAGCACCAGGGTCGTTGCTTCAATTCCCAACCACAGCGCCACCTGCCTGGAGTTTGCATGTTCTCCCTGCACCTGCGTGTGTTTCCTTCCACACTACAAAGACATGCTGGGAGGTACATTGGCCCTAGTATGTGTATGAATGTGAGTTAGGGAGATTAAATTATAAGCTCCTTGGGGGCAGGGACTGGTGTGACTGTACAATATACAGGATGGAAATAGATGACGGAGCACAGCTGCAATGTCTCCTGTACTGATCATTATCACATGGCCTGCCTGTTGGATTGGCTCTGCAGACTCCTCTTCTCCGTTGCCGATACCTGCAGGTTTCCTGCCAATCCCCTGGACAGGTTTGTTGGTGGCGGGGGTCCTCTGGGCTTGTACGGCCCTCTATGGAGACACCAATTACACAGAGAGACCCTTTATCTCTATAGCAACAGTGAGACCCCCCATAACACTATCAATAAAAACATTTTCCTTTTTTTATAATTTAACATATGGGGAGAAATGGGGAAAAAATTATTTGGCAGTGAAAGGGTTAAAATGTGTGTGTATAGGGGGAGGGGAGGAGGAGGGGTTACTTGGTTTTAGACCCCTTTCACACTGGGGTGGTTTGCAGGCGCTATTGTGCTAAAAATAGCACCTACAAACCTATCCAAAACAGCCGCTGCTGTCTCTGCAATGTGAAAGCCCCGAGGGCTTTCACACTGGAGCGGTGTGCTAGCAGGACGGGAAAAAAAGTCCTGCTAGCAGCATCTTCAGAGCGGTGTGTACAATGCTCCTTCACCGCTCCTGCCCATTGAAATCAATGGGGAAGCGCGGCTATACCGCCGGCAAAGCGCCTCCGCAGAGGTGCTTTGCGGTGGTTTTTAACCCTTTCTCGGCCACTAGTGGGGAAAGGGGCCTGATAGTTAAAGGGTTGAAACAAATGAACAATAAAGTTTGGTAATGAAAGGGTTAAAAACTGAAAGAAAAAAAATTTGGCAATTGAAGAGAATGAATCTCCCTAAAGGGGGCGCAGACAACAATAAAAACCTGACAGGGGTTCTAATCCCTCTCCACTCCATCCAACACTAACAACAAACAGGTTTTCCTTTAGTTATACTTTAACATATGGGCAAGAAATGTGAAAAAAAAATATTGGTTTTGGCTGTGAAAGGGTTAAAAATGGGGAGGAGGAGGGTTAAAAAAAATTATATTGGTTTGGCGCTGAAAGGGTTAAAAAAAATAAACCTTAAAAAAATCTTTGTTTTGCAAAGAAAGGGTCCAAAGAAGGGGTTAAAATGAAAAAAAAAATATGGTTAAGGGTTAAAAACAAAAAGGGGGGAGGAGAATTGGTTTTGTAAAGGATTCATAAATAAAAGGAAAAACATTTGATTTGGCAGTGAAAGGGTTAAAAATGGAAAGATAATTGGTGCCTAATAATGATAAAATAAAAGAAATGAAAAGATTTGATGTGCAGGGAGGATTTATAAGGCTCCATTCACAATGTTATCATAAGAATAGGGATCTTTATTTCAGCCATGGGACTGTAAGGGTTAAATCTCATTCACAATAACCGTCACTTCAAGAAAAACATGTTCTTCCAGGAGCCATATCCCTATGAGATCCGTATACTGATCCTACAGGCTGAATTCACAGAGCTCACAAATAAGGACGTGGCTCCTTTAACCACTTGCTTACTGGGCACTTAAATCCCCCCTCCTGCCCAGACCAATTTTCAGCTTTCAGCGCTGTCACACTTTGAATGACAATTGCGCAGTCATACAACACTGTACTCAAATGAAATTTTTATAATTTTTTTTCCCACAAATAGAGCTTTCTTTCGGTGGTATTTAATCACAGCTGGGATTTTTATTTTTTGCTAAACAAACAAAAAAAGATGGAAAATTTTGAAAAAAAAAAATCATGTTTCATAGTTTATTATAAAATTTTGCAAACAGGTAATTTTTCTCCTTCATTGATATGCGCTGATGAGGCAGCACTGGTGGGCACTGATAGGCTGCACTGATGGGCACAAATAGGCACAGTTAAGGCGGCACTGACAGGCACAGTTAAGGCGGCACTGATAGGCACAAATAAGGCGGCACTGATAGGCACAAATAAGGCGGCACTGATAGGCACAGATAAGGCAGCACTGATGGCCACTGATGGGCGCTGATGGGTGGCACTGATGGGTGGTACGGATAGGTGGCACTGATGGGCACTGATGGAGGAATTTACTAGGCACTGATGGGGGGCACTGATGGGCGGCACTGATGGGGGGCACTGATGGGTGGCACTTATGGGCACTGGTAGGTGACACTGATGGGCACTGATAGGTGGCACTTATGGGCAGCACTGTTGTTGTGGCACTGATTGTGAGCGCTGATGGGTGGCACTGTGGGCGCTGATGGGTGGCACTGTGGGTACTGATGGGTGGCACTGTGGGCACTGATGGATGGCACTGTGGGCACTGATGGATGGCACTGGTGGGCACTGGTAGGCGGCACTGCTGCCTATTGCTAGGTGTCACTGGCAGGGGGCACAGATGATCGCCGTGAGCGGAACTGATGTCCCTCTCACGGCTGCCAGTGATCTGCTTTTTTTTTCCTCCTCACGCTGTCAGCGCAAGGAGAAAAAATAGCCGATTACCGGCTCCGTTTACATCACATGATCAGCTGTCATTGGCTGACAGCTGATCATGTGGTAAGGGGTCAGGACAGACCCCTTACTCCGATCTGTGATCACGCGAGTCTCATAGACTCGCTGATCACTGAGCGCGCCACGCGCGCCCTGCAGGGGGCGTGCAGGCCGCTCGTGCACGGGACGACATTCTTGTACATTTTAAGCGTGTTTCTTTATTCTTGATAATGAACCGATTTAAATATAATCAGCTTCTTTCTCTGAAAAACACCAAAGAGAAACCCAGCAAAGGTAGGGCAGCTATGTTAGGAGGTATCAGTGACCAACCTGCAGATACCCCAATCAAAAAGCGCCCCAAAATTAAGAGAACCCGAGCGTTTGTGCGCGGCTGTTTCAGAGCCGTTGTTGGATGTTTTGGTTTTGGCTGTAAAGCCAATGGACATCACCGGGATACAGACACCGAGATTGGTAAGTCTTATGGATAGTTATAGATACAAAAAGTACTCTGGATAAGTCACCTACACTCATGGATCAAAGGCACCTTCATCCCAAGATTATTTGTTTTCAAAGAATTTTAGAACAGAAGGGGATATTGAAGTGGTTGTTAAGCCACAATCCGATCTTTATATCATCTCCTCTGTCAGATAAAAAGCTGCATCTTAGTGCCTGTGTGTAATTTAAAAAAACAGTTTCTACCTGTATTAAAGCAGAAGTAAACCCATTGATTTAACAGTTTCAAAAAATATTTCTATTTCCGGCATGCTAACTGTCACATTGGTTGTGCTCTCAACCAAACTGTCAAACCATCCAATGGCTGGTGTCATAACGGATCACATGTGCAGCATTATGGCAGTTGAAGATTCACCCTTTCAATACCAGGCAGTTCCCCCACTTCCTGCCCAGGACAATTTTCAGCTTTCAGCGCTGTAGCACTTTGAATGACAACTGTGCGGTCATACAACACTGTACCCAAACTACATTTTTATCATTTTCTTCCCACAAATAGAGCTTTCTTTTGATGGTATTTGATCACCTCTGGGGTGTTTATCTTTTGCTAAACAAACGAAAAAAGACCCACATTTTTGAAAAAAGAAATTTTTTCTTAGTTTGTCATAAAATTTTGTTTTCTCCTTCACTGACGGGCGCTGATGAGGAGGCACTGATGAGGCGGCATTGATGGGCATTGATTAGTTGGAACTGATAAGGAGGCACTGATATGCAGCACTAATGGGCACCGATATGCAGCACTGATAGGCGGCACTGATGGGCACTAAAAGGTGGCACTGATGGGCACTGACAGGCGACGCTGAGGGGCTGTGACAGATGGCACTGATGGACACTAATAGATGGCATTGATGGGCAGCACTGATGATGATGTACTGACAGGTGTTACTGCTGGGCACTGCTTGGCACTGTGATGGGCACTGATTGGCACTGTGGTGGGCTCTGATTGGCACTGTGGTGGGCACTGAGAGACTTTGAGGGGGCACTGCTGGCAGCTGTTGGGCACTGATTGGCACATCATCATGGGGCTGCTCTGATAATCAATGTGCTGATTATCAGCACAGACCCCCCTCAGACAGGGAGAGCTGCCGACTGGCTCTCCCTGTCAGTGCGAACCAAGGAATGGTGTTTACCAGCACTTCTTGGTTCACGCGATGATTACGTGGTAAGAAGCCTCTGTCAGGACTTTGGTGTCAGGACTCTGGAGCCCTGATACATGGGAGTCAGCACAGAGAGGGGAGGGTAGAAACTGGTAGGATCAGCCAGCTATTTCATACACAGCACTGTACTCTATAACAGGCTTTAAAGGAACAGGGTCTTCTGTAACCACTTGCCAACCACCGACCGCCGATGTACGTCCCTACTTTGGGGACGGATATCTTTGTTATGGCAGCAGCTAGCTGCCATAACCCTAATATCCCCGTGTTCGGCCGGCGGTCCAATGTATTTTTTTAATTTTTTTAAATGACAAAAATGTATTTATTTATTTATTTTTTATTGCATTTTAGTGTAAATATGAGATCTGAGGTCTTTTTGACCCCAGATCTCACATTTAAGAGGTCCTGTCATGCTTTTTTTCTATTACAAGGGATGTTTACATTCCTTGTAATAGGAATAAAAGTGACACTTTTTTTTTTAAAACAGTGTAAAAAAAAAAGTAAAAGGTAAAATAAATAAGAAACTTTTTTTTAAACGTGCCCCGTCCTGCCAAGCTCACGTGCAGAAGCGAACGCATACGTGTGTAGCACCCGCATATGAAAACAGTGTTCAAACCACACATGTGAGGTATCGCTGTGATCGGTAGAGTGAGAACAATAATTCTAGCCATAGACCTTCTCTGTAACACAAAACATGCAACCGGTATAATTTTTTAAATGTCGCCTATGGAGATTTTTAAGGGTAAAAATTTATTGTTGCCATTCCACGAGCGGGTGCAATTTTGAAGCGTGAAATGTTGGGTATCAATTTACTCTGCGTAACATTATCTTTTACAATATAAAAAAAAAATTGGGCTAACTTTACTGTTGTCTTATTTTTTAATTAAAAAAAGTTGTTTTTTTTTAAAAAAAGTGCGCTTGTAAGACCACTGCACAAATACGGAGTGACAAAAAGTATTGCAACGACCGCCATTTTGTTCTCTAGGATGTTAGAAAAAATATATATATAATGTTTGGGTGTTCTGGGGTTCTAAGTAATTTTCTAGCAAAAAAAAACTGTTTTTAACTTATAAACACCACATCTAAAAAAGAGGCCCAGTCTTAAAGTGGTTAATGGTGCCAAAACACACAAATATATTTTGTTATAAAAATATCTTTATTGGACTCCAAAGTTTTAAAAGAAACGGGGGGGGGGGGCAATGAATGTTGTCCACATTTCATAAAAACAATTCAGTGCACATGTACAATATACACATAAAGTAGCTACTGTAACCAGCGTGATGCTTGTTGCTCGACATGTTTCATGTTTCATTGCTTTATAAGCTCCTGAAGAAGCTGAAAAGTGAAACATGTCGAGCAACAAGCATCACACTGGGTACAGTAGCTACTTTATGTGTGTATTGTACATGTGCTCTGAATTGTTTTTATGAAATGAGGACAATATTCATTGTCCCCATTTCTTTTAAAACTTTGGACTCCAATAAAGATGTTTTTATAACAAAATATTTTTTTGTGTGTTTTGGCACCATTAAAATCCCCTTCTGTCCTAAAATTCTTTGAAAACTATTGATAAATACAAGATAACTGAAACACTTTCATTGGATCCTTCTTTCCCATTGATCAGGGGTCACCCCCCATATGTACACATGTATAGGGATTGCCACGACCATTGATGAGGGGGCACCCCCCATATGTACACATGTATAGGGATTGCCACGAACAATGATGAGGGGTCACCCCTATTTCTTCACTTTGGGGTGCGGCAGAGTAATCTGCAATGCAGCAATTCCCGGTCCTGGCTTCTTCTATATCAATCCACCGCAACAATTCAAGGGATTACAATAAAAGAGACCGGGTGTTTGATGTAGGTGAAGGTGCTAAATCCGATTCTTCTTTTTTATTGCAGATGTACATGGTATTTACTGCAGACACAGCTCACAAGGCAGGACTACCCCAGTGAGCGAGACAGAATATGAAAGCTACATTGAGACTCCACCAGCATGTGACGTTCACAACAAGTCTCCACCAGCATGTGCCTTCACACGGAGACACCATCAGCATGTGACGTTCACACAGGGACTTCACCAGCATGGGATGTTCACATGGAGATTCCACCAGCATGTGACATTCACACGGAGACACCACCAACATGTGACATTCACACGGAAACTCCACCAGCATGTGTAGTTCACATGGAGACTCCACCAGCATGTGTAGTTCACACAGAGACTCCACCAGCATGTGACGTTCACATGGATACTCCACCAGCATGTGATGTTCACACGGAGACTCCACCAGCATGTGACATTCACATTGAGACACCACCTGAATGTCACATTCATGTTGAGACTGCAGCACAATGTGATGTTCATGTTGAGAACCCATCAAAATACCAGGGCAGCCATTTGAATATCTCCTCTCATGAAGATGAGGGCAGACTTAAAGAAAAGGATAGACAGATCCTGGTTGTAGGGGATTCTGTTATTAGAGGGACAGAGAGGGCAATCTGTCAGAATGACCACGATCGATGAACAGTATATTGTTTCCCGGTCGCACGAGTTCGGGACATTGCAGATCAGTTGGATGGATTGTTGGATGGGGCTGGGGAGGACCCAGCTGTCATGGTACACATTGGAACCAATGACAACATTAGAAGAAAATGGAGCACCCTACAAAATTATTACGTTGTTACTTTCACAATGAAACTTCTCCAGAATGTGATGTTCACAATGAGTCTCCTCCAGAATGTGATGTTTATGAGACCCCTCCAGAATGTAATGTTCATTTTTTGATCTTCTGAATCACCAACTATCAATGCAGTTGGACAAACAAGACAATTGGCTGTTCCTAGAAGAAGACTCATCAAAAAGTCTAAGGAACCCTCTCAGGGACCAGGTATGGCTGTACCAGCACAGGTCCCTACACTGATGGCAGCTGCCACTTCAGTAACCGGAGGGTCTTCCCATTAGCCCTCTACTTCCCTTTCTGCAGCTTCTGAATCACCAACTATCAAAGTAGTTGGACAAAGAAGACAATTGGCTTTCTCCTAGAAGAAAACTCAACAAAAAGTCTGAGGAACCCTCCCAGGGACTAGGTACGGCTGTACCAACACTGGTGGTGGCTGCCACTCAAGTAACCGGAGGGTCTTCCCATCAGCCCATTATTTTTATTTTCTGCAGCCTCTGAATCACCAGCTATCAATATAGTTGGACAAACAAGACAATTGGCTGTTCATAGAAGAAGACGCAACAAAAAGTCTGAGAAACTTTCCCATGGACCAGGTATGGCTGTACCAATACAGGTTCCTACACTGGTGGCGGCTGCCACTTCAGTAACCAGAGGGTCTTCCCATCAGCCTTCTATTTCCCTTTCTGCAGCTTCAGCAGAAGCTTTAAGGTTAATCAAAAATATCACATTCTAAAGGAAAAAGTAGAACAAAGGGGAGGGGGAGCATGGAAAAGGGAGAGAGGGAGGAAAGAAGAGGGGGGAGGTTGGGGGAAATGATGGGGTGTGGGGTTTTCCCCAACCCTCACCCCCTTCTTTCCTCCAACCTCCCTTCCCCCCTCTTTCCTCCCTCTCTCCCTCTTCCATACTCCCCCCTCCCCCTTGTTCTACCTTTCCCTTTAGAATGGGATATTTTTGATTAAACTTAAAGCTAAATGTGTACATTTGGCAACTCTTGGATATGAGGCAGTTTTTGGAAGACTTGATTCGGTTCCCCCCGGGCCTCAGGCACTTTTTTTTACAGGTGATTATGTTTGATGTATTGTCAAGCTACATTAAGTAATTAATTATGTTGTGAAGTTTGGAGGCCGTAGGCTTTTGAGGCGTGTGTTGGACCGGCTATAAGAGGAGGTTGGAGGCCAGTATGTTTTTGAGGCGTGTGTTGGACCGGCTATAAGAGGAGGTTGGAGGCCGGTATGTTTTTGAGGCGTGTGTTGGACCGGTTATGAGGGGAGGTTGGAGGCCGGTATGTTTTTGAGGCATGTGTTGGACCGGCTATAAGGGGAGTTTGAAGGCTGGTATGTTTTTGAGGTGTGTGGTGGACCGGCTATGAGGAGATGTTGGAACTCTTTTTGTCTTCAGAGGCGGGAGGAGTCTTTCTGGCTTTCTTTAGGCTTTTTCTGCTGGAGAAATGAGAACTCTTCCCGCCAGTGAGGTCCTTTATGGAGAAGTCCAAGGTCTCACTCACACGGGGTGTATGAATCTGTACCCTGTATGGGGGCTGCATTAACCCCAAAAAGGACATCCATGCGGGGGGCAGTTGCGCGGATGCACCCTGGGTGCGTTCGGGGCCGTGCACCGACACCCACACAGATGTCACATTGGGTACAGCCACTGCAGCCCAGTTGACAGCAATGGGACTGCCTACAAGGGATGCTGGGAACACCTGTGCATTCCCATTCCGGTAAACATGGCTCTCCCATGGGGTACGGATTCATACCCTCCATGTGAATGAGATCTAAGTGTGAATGGAATATTTAGCTCCATTGTGTTGCTAATTTGGGGACCACTGTACCCCTCTTTATTGTTATTTGGGCGTGTTTTGCTATAGGAGTGTTATATATTGTAGATTAGGATAAGTTTGTATATGTTGTGGAGGTGTGTGTTATTCATTGGGTGTGTGTTGGAGTGTTATATATATAAATTGTAGTTTAGGATAAGTTTGGATTTCTTCTGGAGGCGCTTTAAGTGGACAGAACTGATTTACTCCGCTCGGTGGGGGTGGGCCTTAGAGAACAGAGGCCGCATATGGGCAGCACAGAGGCTTAGGGGTTAGCCTTGCAGCACTGGGGTCCTTGTTTCAGATTCTGACCAGGACACTATCTGCATGGAGTTTGCATGTTCTCCCCCACATTAATAATATAAGAAAGGGGTTTCCCAAGCATAATCTTTCCAGACACTTTGACGAGTTTCATCACAGAGACCCATCATGTTTGGTGTTTTACGGTATAGACACGATCAAAGATAACTGGAGGGGGGGAGTAAGAAAGTACTGATATCCCAAAACGAAACTAGATGGATATACCGTCTGGACAGTCTCCTAGAGGACTTAACGTGGACATCGATCTAAACTGTTTTTTATCCAATTTTTAATACTTATATGCACATAGGGATTTTATCCAAATTTACATTGTTATTCTTCCCTTCTTGTCAGTAGTGTACAGTAGAATATTGATATAATCATGAAGCGTTTATCATCAATTCCCCTGGTTTTGGAACTTTTTACCCTCGTATTTAACATACGTAGGATTTAGCTAATGGGCCTAGGGCACACGCATTTCCTCCTTCTAGCTTCACCTAGTTGGCTAGGTTTCAATTTTAATTCCACTCGATCTTCATTTTATGTTGTAATTTACTGACTTTTTTATGCCAAATTAGCTCGCCCCTGTTTAAACATACCATTTTTTGGTATGGTTGGTTCTGTTGGTGTTTTCATGCCCCTAAATTTCATTCTAGGGGCCTCGTCCTTAGTATCTGTATACTGGAGGTGTATATCTAATATACCTTGTCCTATGCTTTATATCTGAATTACTATAATGTGCTGCTGGCTTTTTTTATTACTAAAAAAATTTTTTATCTATTTTTACAAATAATTTTTAATTTTATATTTTTCATATGAAGTCAGTTGCAATATTTATGTCTATTATAATCGTCTTCATAAAAGATTTTTGTATATGACAATCCACTGTTGTTACTGATATTCCCTCCCTTTTTGTCATTTTTAATTCATTTTTCACATGTTTTCGTTATTATTCCAACATATGTTTTAATATGTTTTTATTTTATTTCCTATTGTTAATTTTTTTTTTTTGGAAGTACAGATATGCTTGTTGATAAGCTTGTAATGATCACTGTTACACACGGAGGCGCTCTCCCCATTTAACCTGGATTCTATATTATTTATTTCCACCAGGGGGTGTTAGACTGCTGTGATGGGTGTGCCTTCCACTTCTCCCCACAGCGGTCAACATGTTCTGTATGATGTGCGGACGCGCTCATCATATATCGTTTCCTGATTGGTTTCTGTGGCGCCTCCGTGCAGTATTTATAGACGTATGGCGTGCCAAGATGGCCGCGCCTCAGATGACGTCTTGATGACGAAACGCGTAAGTCGTGGACACTTGGTACGCATACATCTTTCTTCCTTTTGTTTATGGTATTAACTTCCGGTTTCTGTAGTCGGCCGTGGAACGCACGCCGCGATCACTGCACTGTCAGCGGCTTCTGGCGTGGAGCCAGCAGGCAGAGAGCTGTCAGATTTCAGTTTTCCTTTTTTATTTTTAGTTTTATGTAAGCTTAAGCCAAATAAAGTTATCTTTGGATTCACACTATGAGGCTCTTCTCTTCTCCCTGTACATGGTTTTATGTCCTGGTGGATGCCATTGAGAGCACTCTGGTGACACAAGTGGAGAGAAGGGGGTGAAGGGGACACCGACCGCTTGGACCATCGGATTTACGTCTACATGCCTATTACCCCTGCAGGGGTTGGGCGTTCCGGTGAGTGGGGACACTAGAGGGGGCTCCACGCAGGACGGTACATATTTATCTGAACGGACGTACTCGGAACCATTTGAAGACATATTAGATTTCTGCACTAGAACTGTTTTACACATTGGACAGTTTTTAATATACGCAGTATTTTTTCAGGCACTTTTGGAATTTTTGTATGCACGGACACTTTATGGACTATTATGCTAGATTTTATTAATCAATTAATTTTTTCAAAAAAACTTTTTTTTTTTCTTCCACTTTTATTAATTAACTTTTGATCACTATATTTTTAATGCACATATATATATATGGAAAATTTTTTTTCTTTTTTGTCTGTTTCACTTTCAATTGATCACTATCCAGCTGGTCATTTCACATCATTAGGAGCATACCACTCGGGAGTGGTTAACACTGAGTGTTTCTCAGGGCATAATTCACTTACACGGTTTAATATTTATTATTTTTGGAATTTGTGTTTTTCTGTACACTTGATTGAGCATTAATTTATTGTTTGTAGATATTTTTTATTTTTTATAGATTTTTTCACCTTGAGCAGCTTGCACATTTATTGGTAGTTTTAATGTGGATAATTTTCTATACATATTGCAGCATATTGTGCTTTACTGTTTATTAATTCACTCACACAGATCTGTAGTACAGTTTTCCTTTATGGTGAGAATTTGTTAATAACTTATTATTTTATCAGTGAACAGCGCCAATCCCCTATTCTCTTAGAGTTTACATGTTCTCCCTCTGCTTGCGTGGGTTTCCTCCGGGTTCTCCGGTTTCCTCCCACACTACTGATAGAAGACGCTTAGGCTGCGATCACACCTAGGCGTTCCAGATTGCGATTGGAATTACTGCAATTCCCGATTTGCTGCAAAACACGGAACAATATTGTCACCTGACAAATCACACAAACAAAATCGTGGGACGCCTGTTTCCCACAAACAGCCCTGCAATTTTGTTGCAATTTGTCAGATGTAAATCACGGCAAAATCACACCTCCATTGAGGTGATATTGAAAGTAAAGGGATTGCAAGCGTGTTACGCGTTTTGCAGCGATTCGGGAATCCGGAATACCTAGATGTGAACAGAGCCTAAGTCCTCGCCGTGTCCATCGTACGTCAAGAACTTCCTGCACAGACATCCCCCCAGCAGGAATATTACACCGATACTCCCCCCAGCAGGAATTTTACACCCATACCCCGCCCAGCAGGAATATTACACCAATACTCCCCCCAGAAGGAATATTACACCCATACACACCTCTATATCTGGGTATATATACGGTGGATATAGTATATAGAGATATATAGGACAGTGGATATATAGTATATACAGAGAGTACACATGTCACACCTCTATATCTGGATATTAACGGGTGATATAGTATATAGAGAGATATATATAGGACAGTGGATATATAGTATATACGGAGAGTACACATGTCACATCTCTATATCTGGGTATATACGGGGGATATAGTATATAGAGATATATAGGACAGTGGATATATAGTATATACAGAGAGTACACATGTCACACCTCTATATCTGGGTATATACTGTGGATATATTATATAGAGACATATAGGACAGTGGATATATAGTATATGCTGAGAGTACACATGTCACATCTCTATATCTGGTGTGACGGTATGCGCGGTGAGGTCATCGATAATTGGTATATTTCACCTAGTATTCTTTCTATTATAAGAGACTGAAATCGGCCCGGATTTTTTACAGCCTCTGTGGCAGGCTTGGTTCCGGTCCGGGTGTTGTGGCCCACTTGAGTTCATGCTCAGGTGGACTTTAAATGACCAGGAAGAGAGCACAGCAGGGCTCTGGCCTGAGACTCAGAAGGGAATCTGAGAGAGAGGAGCTCTATTTGTTTGGATTGAAAAAGAAGGTTTGCTTTACCTAATGTTTTGTGGGTGACAGGGACCACCCCCGCACCATATAGAGAGCAGTCTACTGTTTAGTTTAGCGCCGGACGGCAAGGATTTGCTTTTCTGTTTTTGTTTATTTTTATGACTTTACAAACCACTTGTAAATAAAGATGGCAACCCGTCAGATTTTAAAGAAACTGCCTGCACGCTGACCTTTATTTTAAGAAAAGGTGATCCCCACGGGCTAATCTCCCACACGTGGTGGATTCAGCGGGCGATTTCTACAGATGGAGGAAATCATAAAGGCCTTGCTACAGGTCAATGCAGTTCAGCGGAAAACCAACCGCCAAGTCGCAGAGGCCACTGCAGCACAACAGGTGGCCCAGCAGGAGATGCACCGCCAAGTTGCAGAGGCCGCTGCAGCACAGCAGACGGCCCAGCAGGAGATGAAGGGGTCTACACCTCCTGTGCCAGTGGAACCAAAGATGGTACGTGCCTCCTACCACCTACAGAAAATGACACCTGCTGATGCTGTTGAGGCATACCTTGTGACTTTTGAGAGAATTGCTGTCCGCGAAGGATGGCCAAAAGAACAGTGGGCGGGTCTGTTGGCCCCATTTCTGACAGGAGAACCTCAAAAGGCCTATTTTGATCTGCAACCGGATAAGGCCCAGGACTATGAAACTCTGAAGACAGAGATACTCGCACGCTTGGGTGTCACTATGGCAGTCCGGGACCAGCGCGTGCATCAGTGTACCTACTCCAGTAACCAGCCACCCCGTTCTTAATTGTTCGACCTGGTCCACCTGGCACTTGGAACCCTTGACAGGCCCTCAGATCGTGGAGCATGGGGTAATGGACCGGTACCTGCGTGCGCTCCCTGCTGCTCTGAGGAAGTTGGTCGGACAGGGGTGAACCCATCTACACCCCACTTTGGTGTGTCTAGGGGTGCAAGATCGCCCAGCGGTTCTGATAAGACATTGCTGGGGTTCAAGAGCATGGGGAAGTTAGATAAGACTGTTGTTGCTAGGGTGACCACATTTCCAAACTGCCATTCAGGGACACCCCCCCAGCATGCACTGGTCGGTGACATCACAAGGGGGTGGTGCCACCATGTGACATCACTGGGTGGCACTGCCCCTTATCTATTTAAGAAATGTGACTTGGCTTACAATGCAGATAGCTGGTGGTCGGGCTTGAGAGTGGAGCGGGGTTTATATGCAACTTTAGTGCCTTAGAAAAAGCATTTGTTTCATGTATGTTAGCCTAACATTACAGCTGCAGGCGGCCACTTAGATTCAAAGAATGTAATTTTTTTTTAATGTTAGGCTAACATACAAATATTAAACAAACTCTCTTTATATCTAAGGCACTAAAGTTGCATATAAAAAAAAAAACAAACATACTTTATACTACAAAAGGTCCACTGTCCACTACACCTTTACATTACCTTGTCCTATAAACGATGAACCTATGCAATGCGATTATGCTTATATGAAAAGACGCATATCTCTTTTTTGCACAGGTCGCATGTACTGCATCATGTCAGACTCTGGCCATGTCAGACTGGTGCACAGCAATTTTTTTTGTTTAATAGTATAAACTATACATATATTTGCTATTAAATAACATTTCTAATTATATGATGTTAATAACAAAGTTCCCCCTTTACATCTGAGTCCACAAAGTTCCCCTTTTACATCTGAATACACAGAGTTCCCCTTTTGCATCTGAACTCACAGAGTTCCCTTTCACTGTAAGGGGGGACTCTGCAGACTCTGATGTAAGGGAGAACTCTGGGGATTCTAAGTAATGCTCTGAAAACCCTGATTTAAGGGGGAACACTGAGCACACTGATGTACGGAGAGGACTCTGCTGTAAGCAGGAACACTGTGGCCTCTGGTGTAAAGGGGAACTCTGATGTAAGGGGTGCTCTGAGAACCCTGATTTACCTTTAGCGTACTCACTCAGAGGCAGGAGAGAGAAGGTGGGGGGGAGTTCAATCACAGATAGGGATGGATGGTTCAGATGTATCTGAGGCTGTTAGACTTCCAATTTCTGGCCCCCACTATCCTTTGCTGAGGCACAGTGCCAGGGATTGGAGTGTGGGCAGACAGGGGGGTAGGGATGGGAGAAAGAGGTGCAGATTGAGCCCTCTCTCCTCTACTGTCAGTGTGTGTGTCGGGGGGGGGATTGTTAGTTTTGTTAGTGCTGGCTTTGGGCAGTGTAAAAAAGAGTGTAACAGTCACTCTCAGCTTAGCCAACTGCAGCCAGCAAACGTGCTGGGAAGCCATAGTCCAGTCTGAATAATGTGTCCGGGTTTAAGGCAGTCTGAAACCCGGACGCATGATTCCAATCCCGAACTGTCCGGGTGAATCCTGGACAGGTGGGAACTCTATGTGGAAGTGATACAAGCGGCTGTGATGTGCTGCCAAAATGCACCTTCGCCTAAGTAGACAAAAATCCTTGCACCGGCCCTGCACATTCTTGAGTGTCACATGGGCTGTATTACAGGGGAGAAAGGATGAAGTGCTCCACTGCCAATCAAGATAACAGCACTTCCCCACATGACATGCAGGAGTTTCACATGGGGCAGCTAGCTGAGGAACCACATAGCCATCAGAGCACCAATTGGCTCTGTGCGTCAAAGGACATGAGCACACTGCAGTGTCAGGCTATAGAAAATATCTCTGAACACAATTTGCACTGTGAGTTGAGGTGGCAAAGGATATAGATCATGTGGCTGAGGTGAATAATATGCAAAAAAAGTATTTATAGTAATTCCATAGCTGCGATTTATAGATAATCATTTCAGTGCTGTTATGCACTATCCATATGCAAATAAGTTTACATGTATTTTAATGATGCAGGGGTGGTCCATTGGAGGTGAGGGTGTAAACAAGTAGGGAGTAGGACCTGCTAAGATTTGGGAAAGAGGGAGGGGAAAGGAGGGGAAAGGGGAAGAGGAAAGGGGAGGGGGAAGGGAAAAAAAAGGGGGGGGGAGGTAAACTGGTTTGGAGGCTCTTTAAAAAGGTGCTTAGGGTGGCCTTCTTTCAGATGGCTGCCACCCGGAGACAGGCTGTACTACAGGTATAGCAAGGTAAAGCAGGATCCGTTTAGCCACGGTATCATAGTGTGTGACCACTCGGGTTGCTGCTTAGATCTGCCAGCGGTACCTGTTTTCTCATGACAGGGAGCCACTGGCTTGGCACCTTTGTTATTGTCACGCTATTTGATATATTGCTCATGTTGTGGACCAATTGTCCATTTGTTTACATGTACTCACTGCACCATTTTTCTTTAGCCTCTTGGCTATAGGGGACCTGTTAGCTGGCTACGTTTGATCACTGACTACCGTTTTTCACAAGCAAGTTACCTGCCTATACCCTTGGATAATCGCTGCTTGTTGAGTCCTGCCTTTGATCCCCGGGAGCTATACTACCTATACTCTATCTATTGGGTGGGTTAATTCTCTGATTGGATTGGTTTTAATGTCATTCCCCCTTCCCCTTCAACCCCTTTTGGTCCTAAACCCTCCTTTCCCCTCCCCTCTCCCCTCCCCCCCCCCCCCCTTTTTTCCCCCCTATGGTTTTCACCTCCCCTCCCCTTTTCTCTTCCCCTCCCCCCTCTCTTTCCCTCTTTTCCATTTCCAGCGCTAAACCTTTCATCTGATTTCTAAATTGCTGCATTTGTTAATTCCAAAAGCCAATATAAAGGAAAAGTAGTGGTAAAAAAGCACTTGTTGGTTTAACCAATCTTGTTTTTTTGTACAATTCTCCTTTTAAGGGGGTGTGGCAGGGGGTGTGTCCTATGCCTGCATACATTTGCTGATAGGTGTCCCTCATTCCCATCTTAAAAAGTTGGGAGGTATGGGTAAATGTCTGCAGAGGAAGTTTACTTCCTCTTTAAATGTTAGCTCTAAACCAGGAGTCTCCAAACTTTCTAAACCAGTGGTTCTCAACTCCTGTCCTCAGGACCCACCAACAGGCCAGGTTTGCAAGATAACTGAAATACATCACAAAATTGATTGTTTCACCAAAAGTGAACAAAATTGATTGCCAACATCCTTAATATGAATATACAAAATGGGGGTCCCCCCTGTGGGAGTTGGGACTTTTAAGGCAACCAGATATCATAGAGAAACAATGGATTAAAAATTAAATATCTTTTATGAGTAAGCCAACGATAAAAAAGTCAGTGCATACGAATATTGCACCTGACTCGTTGATAACAACAATGATATACAACAAAAAAAGGGGGTAACAAAATACAAAATCATAACAATTATAATCACTTAAAAAATACACATGTCCATCTACAAACACAATTTTGATTTCCTCTTGAAGAAGGGAGAAAAGGCCCGACGCATTTCAGGAATTATTCCTTTCTTCAGGGGCTTATTATAAGTGAAAATATGTGTACATCTATAAGAAAAAACGATTCATCAGGATTGAACAATGTGTGGGCAGGAAATAAGAGGAGCATCGTTGAGATGAAGGAAGACAAAATGGCCACAGAAAAAAAAAAAAAAAAAAGGTTGAAAATACGAACCTTATACAGAACCTGGACGTGTTTGCTGGTGAATATTCAATGGACGAAATGAACGGACGACCCAGGAAGAAGAGAATTTGTTTGTTTGGAAGACTCCACTGTAGTGGGGCACAATGAGGTAATGTTTTGATGAAGTAAGTTGTATATAAACTATGGTGGGCGATGTGACACTCAAACGTGCCCCAGCATAAGGGTATTGAAATCTAGATATGATAGACCTGTATAATCAGAAAAAAGAAAAATTTTTTATATAAAAAAAGGGGATGAACAGGGGGTATCATATATGAACTTTCCTAAAAAGAAAGGAAAATTCATTTGTTTAGCATGAACATGTATATTTAGTCTAATCATTAAAGAGTAGATCTTATGACATACAAATATATATAAATTTATGTGTTTGGTCTGAAAAGGACAAATATAGTTAATCAAAGAGTCCAAATTGTGATTTAAAGCGAATAAAGGAAAAATTCACTTTTATATGGAACACACTTATGAAGCCATACAGTGTTTCTATAGTATAAAATATTCCTTAATTGTCTTACAGACATCCTAAAGATTTACAGCCTGTTATTATATTGTGTGCAGATAATAACAAGCAGGATATCAGCTGCCAAAGGGTTATCATGCCATATATTTTTTAAAGTACATACCCATCAGTGATGTCAAGAAAGTATAATGCCGCGTACACACGGCACGACATTGATCGGACATTCCGACAACAAAATCCTAGGATTTTTTCCGATGGATGTTGGCTCAAACTTGTCTTGCATACACACGGTCACACAAAGTTGTCGGAAAATCCGATCATTCTGAACGCGGTGACGTAAAACACATACGTTGGGACTATAAAACGGGGCAGTAGCCAATAGCTTTCATCGCTTTATTTATTCTGAGCATGCGTGGCACTTTGTGCGTCGGATTTGTGTACACACGATCGGAATTTCTGACAACGGATTTTGTTGTCGGAAAATTTTATAGCCTGCTCTCAAACTTTGTGTGTCGGAAAATCTGATGGAAAATGTGTGATGGAGCCTACACACGGTTGGAATTTCCGACAACAAGGTCCTATCACACATTTTCCGTCGGAAAATCCAACCGTGTGTACGGGGCATTAGAGTTCCAGTCTTTTCATCACACCAACAAGCAGTCTGCGTTGTGACTGTGCTGCTGTCTAGTTTATATATGGATGAAAGAAGTTCACTGCATAAGTGTAACACAGCTGATTTGAATCAGCATATGAGTTCCAAACCCAGCTGATTTCTATCAGCCTCGGAGCTCTGTCAATCATGTGACGCAGTGCGTCACAACAGAAGGAGAGCGTTGCTACTAAGGCAACGATCCCTGTATGATAATGGTTGCGCGCGCATCGTGCTTGGCAAATGTGCTCATCGCGCATGCGCAATGGGGTCCGCTATGCGCGCGTGCGCAATAGAGAAAGTCGGCGTCAACAACAAGCCAATGCCAAACAAAAGCTATTGCATTGACCAAGAAGGGCACAAAGAATGGAAGTGCGCCTGTGTGGTGACACCGCCGCATGGATCCAGATCACAGAATATTTGCCTGTGTGTAAAAAACTGTAATGTATACATTCGAAATCGGAATTAAGTTGAAATTAACTAATAAGAATTATAATGTATGTGTGCAATGACATCCTTAGATGAAAAAAAACAAAACAAAAAAAGCAAACAAAAAAAAAACAAAAACCACATGTTTTGTTTTTTTTTTTTCATCTAAGGATGTCATTGCACACATACATTATAATTCTTATTAGTTAATTTCAACTTAATTGAAATTATCATGCGTCACATGATTGACAGAGCTCCGAGGCTGATAGAAATCAGCTGGGTTCGGAACTCATATGCTGATTCAAATCAGCTGTGTTACACTTATGCAGTGAACTTCTTTCATCCATATATAAACTAGACATCAGCACAGTTACAACGCAGACTGCTTGCTGGTGTGATGAAAAGACTGGAACTCTAATACTTTCTTGACATCACTGATGGGTATGTACTTTAAAGAATATATGGCATGATAACCCTTTGGCAACTGATATCCTGCTTGTTAATATCTGCACACAATATAATAACAGGCTGTAAATCTTTAGGATGTCTGTTAGACAACAATTAAGGAATATTTTATACTATAGAAACACTGTGTGGCTTCATAAGTGTGTTCCATATAAAAGTGAATTTTTCCTTTATTCGCTTTAAATCACAATTTGGACTCTTTTTATATTTGTCCTTTTCAGACCAAACACATAAATTTATATATATTTGTATGTCATAAGATCTACTCTTTAATGATTAGACTAAACATACATGTTCATGCTAAACAAATGAATTTTCCTTTCTTTTTAGGAAAGTTCATATATGATACCCCCTGTTCATCCCCTTTTTTTATATAAAAAATTTTTCTTTTTTCTGATTATACAGGTCTATCACATCTAAATTTCAAAACCCTTATGCTGGGGCACGTTTGAGTGTCACATCGCCCACCATAGTTTATATACAACTTACTTCATCAAAACATTACCTCATTGTGCCCCACTACAGTGGAGTCTTCCAAACAAACAAATTCTCTTCTTCCTGGGTCGTCCTTTCATTTCGTCCATTGAATATTCACCAGCAAACACATCCAGGTTCTGTATAAGGTTCGTATTTTCAACTTTTTTTTTTTTTTTTCTGTGGCCATTTTGTCTTCCTTCATCTCAACGATGCTCCTCTTATTTCCTGCCCACACATTGTTCAATCCTGATGAATCGTTTTTTCTTATAGATGTACAAATATTTTCACTTATAATAAGCCCCTGAAGAAAGGATTAATTCCTGAAACGCGTCGGACCTTTTCTCTCTTCTTCAAGAGGAAATCAAAATTGTGTTTGTAGATGGACATGTGTATTTTTTAAGTGATTATAATTGTTATGATTTTGCATTTTGATACCCCCTTTTTTTGTTGTATATCATTGTTGTTATCAACGAGTCAGGTGCAATATTCGTATGCACTGACCTTTTTATCGTTGGCTTACTAATAAAAGATATTTAATTTTTAATCCATTGTTTCTCTATGATATCTGGTTTCCTTAAAAGTCCCAACTCCCACAGGGGGACCCCCATTTTGGAATTACATCACAGGTGATATCATTTGCTGCTCAGTGATTGCAGTATTCTAGTCTGCATCTCTGCAAGGTAATACCTAAAACCTGGCCTGTTAGTGGGCCCTGAGGACAGGAGTTAAGAACCACTGTTCTAAACAAAAGGCCAGTGAAAATGGACGACTCATGACGCAATTTGAAATAATCATTGTAATAAATTATTCTATATATAAAAAAGATTTATTTTAACATATAAATAGATAAAGAATTATATAGAACGATTCAACATGTTTCATAATTTGTATAAAAATTTTATGTATTAGGTTTGGTTGGAAGTGGTATTTCCCAACTACTTGCTGAACTACCACAGGTAGAAAACGGATGGTGATAAGTAGAGGGATATCCAACGCGTTTCGAATAATAGATGCATAAGCATAATCTTCATCAGGGATTTATACCACTTCTGAAATACAAAATATTCTCATTTTGGAATTCATATGAATTCCACATACAGTACATATTTTTAACAACTACAATCTTATTGCATGAACACTTACATTCTAGATACATATTTGTATAACATTTGGCAAAGGCATTCCTTATATCATGGAGGAGAGCCAAATATCTGCATAAGTTGCCCTTCACCTTGTACAGGACTGCTGGATATAATGCAAAAAGTATGACACTCAAAGCAGGGGGGACATCGGAGGATATTTAAACTAGAGGACCAAAGAGAAAAAGAAGAAGATTAATGAATCCAATGGGCGATATGTGTACATCAGCCCAAAAGATTGCTCAATCAATTAGGGCAAAAAGCCTCCCTCTGGAGAGCAAACAATACAAAACCTTAGCATGGAAAGAAAAACTACTGCAAGAAGCCATTCACTTGTGTGATCAAGGTATCCCAGTACAGCAGCCAAAAAATTGGACCTCCTGCCACCTATATTGGCGCGGCTCCACCGTTTTTACTCATCCTATTATCTTGTGGAGGAGAGAAATGGCGCCAGCTGCAATCCCCAGCAACCCCATATACTACAGGTGTGGCAGCAACATGTTCATGCAATAAGATTGTAGTTGTTGAAAATATGTACTGTATGTGGAATTCATATGAATTCTAAAATTAGAATATTTTGTATTTCAGAAGTGGTATAAATCCCTGATGAAGATTCTGCTTATGCATCTATTATTTGAAACGCGTTGGATACCCCTCTGCGTATCACCATCCGTTTTCTACCAGTGGTAGTTCAGCAAGCAGTTGGGAAATACCACTTTCAACCAAGTCTAATACATTATGCAATGCTTTTAAAATTTTTATACAAATTATGCAACATGTTGAATCTTTCTATATAATTCTTTATCTATTTATATGATAAAATAAATCTTTTTTATATATAGAATAATTTTTTTCCAATTATTATTTCAAATTGCCTTAAAAATCCTAGAGGTTTCAAATAATAACAAAAGGCCAGTTTATTGTCCTTCCGACTTGAGGGGGCCAGACTGTGGCCAGCGGGAGTGGAAATTTTACTGGCATCAGTGGGAGTAAACATCACCACATTTGGTAAAAGGTGAAGGAATAATGCCCCATTGTTAGTATCCTTGGAGGAATAGTGCCCCATCATTGGTGTCAGTGGGAGAAAAGGTGTCTTGCATCAGTGGGTAGTGTCTCGTGAATAGTGTATCGTATCAGTAGGATAAAGGCAAGCAAAGGGCCACATCTGGCCCCCGGGCCGCAGTTTGGAGAGCACCGCTCTAAACCGATGACCTGTAGGAGCTTTTAAAGCGGAAATGGAAAATATAGTGTACCAAAGTTTGTTGCCATTTCACAGGCGCACGCAGTTTTAAGGCTTGACGTGTTTGGTATCTATGTACTCGTCGTAACCTCATCTTTTATATTTTACGCAAAACTGGCTAATATGTTGTATTTCCGCGCCCTAAAATTACCTTTATGAATATTTTTTATTGACATTCTGCATTTCATAAACTTTTATGCTAATATTGTGCGACACAAAAAACTGGAACTAGCGTTATATTATCTTCTAGGGCAGTGATGCCGAACCTTGGCGCCCCAGATGTTTTGGAACTACATTTCCCATGATGCTCAACTACACTGCAGAGTTCAGGAGCATCATGGGAAATGTAGTTTCAAAACATCTGGACTGCCAAGGTTCGCCATCACTGCTCTAGGGGTATCTGCTTTCAAAAAATATATAACGTTTGGGGGTTTTACATAATCATCAGGCCAGAAAAGCTTTTTTTAAGCATGTGTGCAAAAAAACCCGGCAAAAACTGCTCTGGCAGCAAAAGGGTTAAATGCAGATTATGTTGGAAATAAAATGTAAACGTGTATCCCTTTAATTAAACGTCATTTTATGAGGGCCCGAATGCAGGTACACAATAATCTCCAACACATTCATTTTGACTCAGGCAAAATGGCAGCCGAAGTCTAACCAGACCTGGGAAGCGCAGACCACAATGCACTATTGTATGCGCAAACAGTCTCAGTGATATCAGCCACTCATCATTTATTCGTGTAAAAATTGTCTCCACAAGCACGGTACATAATTAGCGGGCGCGGCCATTTTGTCGAAGAACAGAAAATGATTAAAGCTTATGGATTTGACTAACGGAAAATGTCTGCATTATCGGGGACAATATTAGAACAGGTATGCTTCGCTAGGTGGAGGTCAATAGGGCGAGCAGGGATCTTTATTGTCGTCACTAGCAGTGCGTCTGGGCTGAGTGTCAGAGTGGGGTGTAATCGGTAGACATGGCGGAGATGAGGAGAGCCGTGTGATGCCCGGGGAGGAGCGGAGCAGTGAAGCGGACGGAGACGCCTTCTAGCATGGGAATCCTATTCACTAAGATATGGAGGCTTTTCAGCAACCAGGGTAAGAGGCCCCACACCCCCTCCTGCCTGCGGGAGAGTCACATGACAACGCCTGCTGCTGGGGGACTACAACTCCCAGCATGGCCTGATAGCTGGAGGCCTAGCTAGGGACTTCCCATGGAGAGGTGTCAGTCCCCCTCCCCCGGGGCGGTGGCAGTGCTCCTCACAGTGATGGAGGAGGTTCTCCTACCACAAGAAGAGCCTGGTCACACCTAAGCGCTGTTATGCGGTGCGTTCATGTGCGTTGTGGGGCGTACTAACACCAAGACCGCCCATTTATTATCACGTCCCATCACAGATGAACGTACACGACCCGGGCGCCGCTCTATGGTACCATCTGTTCACGACAACGCACCCCGCGTCACCATGGAGACACCCCAGTGTTAGCCGGACATTCATGTTCAAATAACGTTTAACATTAATGTTTGATGTATCTGTGTTATATGTTGTATAAAAAAAAAAAAAAAATTATATATATATTATGTGGAAATGGACTAAAACAGATGACATACATAGAACATAACAGGAAGTGGAAAATAAAGAAAACGGGACAGAAGAATAAACAGGTGACATTATTGGAATAAAACAGGTGGTGCAAATTTAATAGGCCTGGCGAGGTTGGTGCAGTAAAATGGGCGGTGGCATAAAACATTTACATACAAGGGATATTTTCGGGGGATTTTAATGGTAAAATAGACAAGAAAATATATTATATTTTAAACCCCTTTTTTTTTTTTTTTTTTTTTTTTTTTTTTTTCCATTTTTTTCATTTTTTTCATTTTATTGATACATCATTAAAAGTTTAGACACTATTTAAAATCCAGAGCAACTTTGTCTTTTACATGGCCTATTTTGTGACAACGTTAAAACCCCCTAAAAACAATCCTTGTATGTAAATATCGATCCAGGGATGTGGTGCCTGTGTAAACTTGTCACCAAACCACACTACAATGTAAATTAGTGGAATAAAACAGGTGGCGTAAATTGCATAAAACCCGGTGACATTATTGGTGGAATAAAACAGGTGACATTTTGTGAAATAAAACCTGGTGACGTTAGTATAGTAAAGCGGGTGACATTGGAGGAATAAAACGGTGACAGTGGACTAAAACGGGGTGTGGGGAGTAAAACAAGTGACATAACAAGTGACATTAGTGGAATAAAACAGGTGATGTCAAGTAAATAAAACCTGGTGATGTTATTATAATAAAGCAGGTGACTGTAGTGGTATAAAACCGGTGGTGTAAATTGAATAAAACCTGGTGAGGTTTGTGTAATAAAACAGGTGACATTAGTATGCTCAAACCCTAAAACCCCTTTCACACTGGGGCGCCGGTGGTAAAACGGCGCTATTTTTAGCACCATTTTAGTGGCAGTATTCGCCCGCTAGCGGGGGTGATTTTAACCCCCCCTTCTGTTAGCAGCTAAGATAGGGCTAAAACCACAGCAAAGCGCTGCTGCAGCAGCGCTATGCCGGCGGTATAGCCGCGCTGCCCCATTGATTTCAATGGGCAGGAGCGGTGTATGCACCGCTCCTTCACCGCTCCAAAGATGCTGCTAACAGGACTTTTTTTTCCCTCCTGCCAGCGCACCACTCCAGTGTGAAAGCCCGTGGGTCTTTCACATTGGAGACACAGCAGCGGCCCTTTCAGGGCGCTTTGCAGGCGCTATTTTTAGCGCTGTAGCACCTGCAAAGCGCCCCAGTGTGAAAGGGATCTTAGGTCCCATTCACACCTGAGCATTTTGTAGCTTGAAGCCTGAAGCTACAAAACGCTGGAGGGGAAAAAAAAAAATTATTCTCTATGGAGATGGTTCACATCTCCACTCCAAAACGCCTGAAGCCAGAAGCTCAAACAAGTTCTGCAATTTTTTGGGGGGCATTTTTCTGCTTTTTTACATTGGTGACCTTTTGACCTGTACAAAATCGCTTGACTTTCTGCCTGGAAACGCTACGCTCAGGTGTGAGAGTGCATTCGTGGAATAAAACAGGTGACGTTAGCGGAAAAGAGCTGGTGACATTAGTGGAATAAAACTGATGATGTTTTTGGAATAAAACAGATGGCATTGGTATAGTAAAACAGATGAAATTCTTGGAATAAAACAGGTGGTGTAAATTGGATAAAAGCCGGTGACATTAGTAGAGTAAAGCAGATGACATTTATGAAATAATGCAGGTCATGTCTATGGAATTAAACAGGTGGTGTAAATTAAGTAAAACAGCATAAGAAGAAGGGTGTAGGTGACATTAATGGAATAAAATAGGGTGGTGAACATTGAATACAACAGGTGACAAGAGTAGAATAAAACAGTGGCCATAGGACAAATAGAACAGGTGATATAAGAAGGACTGAGCAGGTGACATTAGTGGAATAAAACAAGTGAAATAAGCCAGAGTACATATTTGTATACAAGAGAATTACTTGGAGCCAGAGAGACTCATCCCTTATATGATGTAGGATGAAGTTTCAATCACAGACTTGCTGGCAGCAGGTTCTTTGGCTTACACATAGTGTGCTGGGAATCCATTTCCCTAGGTAAAGGGTAGCTCCACTTTTGTGGAGAATAAATAGCAAATACAAAAATAAAAAGACTATCTCATACAATTGCGACACAAGTCATATTGTAATTGAATGTTATTAAAAATGACCTTTCATTTTCAGTCCGCAGCCACTGTAATTTTCTGAAAATGCAATATGGCTACCTGGAGGTGTTCTGTACACAGATGTACAGAATGCCCCCATGAAATGTAATTTCCTGCTTGTGTGATTGGCTCACTGATTGTTCCAGAAGTCCGCACCAAGATACAAGTCAGATTTTGGGCATCCCCTGCAAGATAAATGTCATTTTTGGTGAGAGATTCCCAAAGGGATATCATGTTTAAGGGGACATGCCACTTTATTTATTAGAGCCCTGCAAGTGCAGCAGCTGGTTGATAATTATTATAAAGTCACTCCGATTTAGATTCAATTTCCATATGGATGCAAACAGCTATTTCTTCAGAATAACAAAATTTAGGAATCTGCATCAAAGTTTAAATTCCTTGCAATGTACATATATCACCCTGAGAGGAATGTTGTTTTTTTTTTTTTTTTTTTTTTTCTTAGTTAAAGTGGAGTTACTCTCTAACCAGTTCCCACCTGGCCTATAGCAAAATGACAGCTGAGTGGGACTTTCATCGATCCAGGTGGCACAGAGCTGTGCTGTAGCATGATCTGTCACCGGCTGTGTCCATCGGACACAGCTGATGACTGATCATTGTACCGGCCCATGGGCCGGTACTATGTGATCACTGTGACCAATCATAGCAGCTGACATGACAATTGTAAACAACGGATGGCTTCCTTTCATGCCATCCTTTGTATACAATTGTGTTGTTGGCTGTGTTTAGTCACAGTGATCTCATGGTACAAACAGGGCTAATCACAGCCCATCTGTACCATGTGATTAGCTGTGGCTAATCACAACAAAACACACTGAATGAATCAGTTTAATTCAGTAAAAATGGTTGCTCATATCAGTGAAATTCATTGGTATAACTATAAACAATTATAATGTTTAAAAAAAAAAATCGTCATTAATTTTCCCACAGTAATATAGTGTTACTATGGTAACACTGTATTGCTCTGATCACAGTGTGTGTGTAAAATAAATAAATAAATAAAATTGTGAATATATATATATATATATATATATATATATATATATATATATATATATATATATATTTATTATATTATATTATATTTTTATTTTTTTTTAATTTCTTAATTTTACAAAAAATTGGGACAAAAAATTACGACTTCAAAAAACTTGCCATGCCTCTTACTAAATACCATGGACATTGGCCTAAATGTATGAAAAAATATTATTTATCTGCAAAATTTTATAACAGAAATGAAAAACACATTTAGCAAAAAATTTAAAACCCAGTGGTGATTAAATATTAAATACCACCAAAAGAAAGCCCTATTTGTGTGAAACAAAATGATAAAATTTTCATATTGGTACAGTTTTATATGACTGCGCATTTGTCATTCAAATTGTGACAGTGCTGTAAGCTGAAAATTGGCCTGGGCAAGAAGGGGGGTAGAAGTGCCTGGTATTCGAGTGGTTAGAACCAAACTAAACCTTCAGTTTAAATCCACAAAATTTAATTCCAGGTCCATCAAAATCAAGGCCCGTACACCGTGTCTGAGCTTTTTGTGTGGCTTGAGCCTCTAGGTACCGAGTGCAGGCAGCCCATGTAAGAGGATAGGGATTCAGAGGCTGCATGAATAGTCACCGCTCCTAATTTAAAGGAGTGCGGGTGAGGGGCCCTGACCTGTAAAATACCTGTGAAAATGATGGCGATTGGCTGTGTCCCCCATATACTTACATGAGCTGCCTGCACTCAGTACCTAGAGGCTCAAACCTTATTGTTTATTTGTAACAAGAATTGTATGTAGATAGTAAATATAAACAATTGTCCAAAAGTTATCAATGAAAAATGAATAACCCAAGACCATTATATTTGGCCTTTACGATATTAGTTCTATAGTAAAAAAATACAAACTGGTTAACGGGTTAATTTTTCCTATATACGCTAAGCAAATAATTTGGCCTCCTTGTAGCTTTTTGTTCTACTTAAATCTTGTACCTTCTTGGTCAGCGTGTTTTAATATACAGTGAATGATTCACCACAAGTGAATGTTTTCAAATGTCACATTCTCTGCATTGAAAACGTGCCCCGTGAGTTGATCTGTTTCTTGGTGCATTGGATGTTCATGTATGAGCTGCTTTGCATCTCACCTGACCTTTAATCTGGTGTACAGTCACACTTTTCTTCTAAGAAGTACAGTCAGCGTGGATCCGAGTGCTGACATCATACAGGAGGGGGAGTGAAGAGACTGAGCTGGCTTTGCTGGGTGCTACGTTTGACTCAAGGATGAGATTGTGTTCTCTTATTACTAATGGAAGGGCGTTGATTGACAGCACAGGGAAATGTATGGTGTCTCTGTACATATTTTTATTTCTTTACTATAGTCAGGACAGTCTAGCCAGCAAAAACACGACTCGCATGCCTATTTATAGCGCTAAAACAAAAAGTAAAAAAAACCACTGCACTCTATAAAGGACAAAAGTGAGTAAGCAGCAGCATACGTTGTGACAAACAACTAAGGATGAAATTTAAAAAATGCAGCGCTAAACGATAATATAACTATAAGAAAACTGAAACATACATAAGATCATGTATAGGGTATTGATTGAACAATGTGATAAAAAAATGTAAAAAAATAAGTCCAAAATAAAAGAATGGTGAGTGAATCAAGTGTTAACTCATGTCCGTACATTGGAAGCAGGACGGAGATGGATGGTTGGAGACCCAAAGGAACTGGTGAGTGTAGTGTAGATCCGTAGGGCTGAGCTGGCATCAATGATATTAAACATCCAATAAATTAAAGAGATGGGTACTCTTACCGAAAGAGGTGGACTCCCCTGTCAGCGACATGGAGTCAATCAGGCAATGAGCCCCATCAGGCTGGGAGAGGAAATCCAGAGTGTTGAAACAGGCAGGATAAACTTCCGGCAACAGGAACGCCAAGGAACACACGATAGGTGCCAAGGATGAAGGTTTCAAAGTGTAGAATGGCAAAACAGCACTGGTCATCCAAAAGGGAGATACTAGTCTGTCGCTTTGCTGCTTGCAGAAAACGCAACAACGATGGCCAGCAAGGAGCTCAATAAGGCAGAGCACAGATGAGTGGACTTCATCTCAATGCTTCCAGTCCACACCTTTGAGTGCAATCGCAAAGTGCAAACTAAAAATTAAAAAAAAAAAAAAAATAACAATAAAAACAAAAAGATAAAAAGTGCTGAAGAAAAAAATCAGGTTGCTATCAGACTAGCAGGAATTGTAAGATGCTGCCTCCTGAGTGCATGGCATGTCACACACAGCAGATCAGCTGATAGGTGCGGGTGCTATGGGTGTCTGCAGGTAACATTGTGAGTTTAGAATGACTGGGATCATCACCCAGCACACAGGCTTTTTTTTGGGGGGGGGTTTAAACATTGTTGGGAGGGGGGCTTTGGTGAGATATCAGGGGTCTAAATAGACCCCTGACATCTCCCCTTTTGAGATAGAGAAAGGGACACAGATTCCCCTGCCCTTTTCACTGCAGCCCTTGGGCACACTGGAGACAATGCTGCAGCTGTTTGAGGGCAGATTGTAGGCGCTATTTTTAACGCTATAGCACCTGCAAAACGCCTTCGGTGTGAAAGGGGTCTAAGGGACGGGGCGGGACAGAATCTCCAACCCTGTGTCTGGGTGTTGTGTACACAGCCCTTATAACGATGAGCCGACGAGAGCAGTAGGTGGTGGGAGTTTGAGCTGTATGAAGACAGGACCCTGTTAGAGACTCCAGCCCGTGTGCGAGGGATTCTATGCCCAAGGACTGGGAAAGGCAGGTCAAGTGCGAGAGTCTGGGACGCTGAGGAGGCCAGTGAGTCTAGGACTTGAGAGCATCTCTGGTGCGTGCAAGCTGGAGATACTAGGAAAATCCTGTCAAGGGTGCTGTCACCTAGGCTGAGAGCCTGAATAGCAAGTGGTCTGGGAGACCAAAACCATTCCTCTACGCATCGAGACCGGTACCCACCCCCCATTCAGGGTCCTCGCATCATCTAGAACAGAGCAGAGTCCATTGCCCTGCTCTGGATGTGAGGACACAGAGAGACAATCCACCGCCAGATCGCGGAGAAGTGCTGCCTGTCGGGAAGTGGAGGATCAGGTGAGTAAAACTGTTTCTCCTCTACACAAAACAAGCCCCACTGCAAGGGATCATTTTCTTATTTGCTTTATAGCATTTTGTTTGCTTTAAAAACTTTTTTTTTTTTTTTTTTTAGCTTCACTCTCTAGGCACCACAATTTTAATTTGTGTAGATATAGACCTGCCTATGAAAAATAAATAGTCTTACATTATTACCTTTTCATTCAGCTCCCTGCCAAAAAAGAGCTACAGCTGTGATGGACACCAATGAAGACAAATCCCAAAAAAGAACGCAGATCTGATTGTGTCCCTTCTGTCTGCTACTCCGATTATAGCTGCTGTTTTTCTGGCGTTGAGGTTCAGCCTCACCCAAAGCTAATATTTGGTTTTTGCTTGGCAATGGTGGTTTGAATGACCAGCTTTTTATATCTTTGTGTCTGGCATTTTCCTGAGGCCAGGTTGTTGCTGTCAGAGCTCGACTTTCTATTTTTCCTCCGTTATGAAGAATTCTTAGGTCCCTTGCACATTTGGCCATCTAGCTTGCTGTGTGACTCCCCAGCGTTTTAGTGCGCCCTGTCAAAGTATAAAGCGTTTGTCACCCTAAAAAAAAAAATATATATATATATATACACACACCCCTTTTTATTTTGATGTGTGTGTGTATGTGTGTATATATATTTATATTCTCCTGTTCCTTTTTAACTACTTGCCGACCAGCCGCCGTCGTTGCACGGCGGCACGTTGGCTCCCCAGCGCGAATCGTAGTAGCTGTACGGATTTAAGGCCTACAGGGGGCACGACGCCGAAGCCGATGCGTGTGGCCGCAATGTCCACCGGCGACCCACGATCGCTCCTCAGAGAGCCAGAACGGGGATCTGTCAATGTAAACACAGATCCCCATTCTGACAGGGAAGTAGAGAGAAAGGTCTGCTGTCTCTGTCTCTCTCAAAAAAAAAATAGTTATAACAAAAACATTATAAATCTCTGTCTCTCTGTCTCTCCCCCATCCCTAGGGAACACTTAACCCCTTGATTGCCCCTAGTCTTTTAACCCCTTCCCTGCCAGTGACATTTATACAGTAATCAATGGCTATTTTTAGCTCTGGTCCCAAAAAAGTGTCCTATCTGTCCGCTGCAATGTCACAGGCCTGCTAAAAATCGCAGATCGCCGACATTACTAGTAAAAAAAAAAAAATAATAAAAATGCCATAAATATATCCCCTATTTTGTAGTTTTCTAACTATAACTTTTGCGCAAACCAATCGATATATGCTTATTGAGATTTTGTTTTTTACCAAAAAAAATTGTTGCTGATTTTTTGTTTATAGCGCAAAAAAAATAAAAACTGCAGAGGTGATCAAATATCACCAAAAGAAAGCTCTTTTTGTGGGGGAAAAAAAAGGACATTAATTTTGTTTGGGCACAATGTCGCACAACTGTCAGTTAAAGCAACTCAGTTCCGTATCGCAAAAAATGGCCTGGTCATTAGGGGGGCAAATCCTTCCAGTCCTTAAATGGTTAAAGTATGAATAACAGCACAGTGCTTGTGCTGAGTAATTTGGCCCCTTGTATCACCTGAAATACCTGGCTGATCCTATTTGGTTCTTCCCCTCCCTCTGTAGACTGACCACGTTTATCATGACTGCTGAGCCCTGACACCGTGGTCAGTTTATGTGCCTCTGTCATCTGTTCATCTGTAGCTCTCCCCCCCTCTCCCTCCCCCTGCCTGTCAACACACACAGCCATGGATGGCCCACCCCCTCCGTCTCCTGATTAGCTCTCTGGCTGTGATTGACAGCAGTGGAAGCCAATGGCTCCTGCTTCTACCAAAAGCCAATATGTAGTGTGAGTCCCTGGAGAGGCAAGGCTCTCATGGACATCACTGGATCGAGAGGGGGTTTGGATAAGTATTTGCAGGGGGCTGCTGCATACAGAAGAACTCAGAAGACCATAGGCATAGAGGCGTAAACACAAGTACCACTCAGTAGCCCCATCCAGCTACAGGCGGTATAGACTTTGACCTGGCAGTATGATTATGTCAGATTTTTGCGTCTCAAAGCGGTTCATTGTTTTGTATTGTAGGCCTGTAATTCTTAGCAATAACACACTTAAATCTGTCCAAACAAGAGTCTAGTCGACACTCCGGGTATGATAAAGTTCTAAACACAAAATCATAAATTATAATATAATAAATAACTATAATTATAAAAAATAATATAATAATAAAAAAATGAATTTCCCCACGATTCAATATCGCTCAATTCTGCAAGTGTTCTAATTTACTATCGCTGTTTTCTAGCTGGTCTAAAACCACTTTTGACCTAAAGGGACACTTTTAGTTGCTATGGACAATCTCAAGTTTCCAGGCAGAAAGAACAGTATATATAATACTGCATGCAGGGCATTGAACAAAGCCCTAGGGACAAAAGGGATGTGAAATGATTTCATACAGTAATGTAATCTGTAAGATTACAGTGTACTGTATGTATTGTGAAATTTCTATTTTTTGAATTTGCCGCCAGGCTCCGCCCCCGTGCGTCACGACACTCGCAGGGAACGGAGCCCGGCACACAGGACATCGGGCGCAGGATCCTGGGGACAAGGTAAGTAATTTGCACCAGGATTCTGCAAAGCAATGTGGCTCGGGGTTACCGCTAATGGTACTGAAATTTAACCCTGAGCCACACTCGGGAAAAACCGTCAGGGAGGTTAAAAAACAAAAATCCCATCTTAAAATAGTGCCAAGGAATCAGACTTTGGATTTGCATGGATGCTACACATTTTTTAAAGTGATTCTGTGAGTCTCCTAAAAAAGAAAAAAAAATCCTAATGCCAGTTCCCTGCAATAGAAGAGCTTTTCTGTTTGCCTCTTCCCTACCCTCTACTCTGTTCCTGAGCTGCGGCCTTCATCAGATTCTTCAGCATTCAACGTTTCTGGTAGTGTTGGATGTGTACACCAGGGAAAGCAGGCATTTGATACTATTGGAAATGTTGAATGCTGACAAGTCTAGTGAAGGCTGCAGCTCTGGAACTGAGGAAAGGTAGAAGAATATGGGTTTCCAGAGAGGGGAGTAGGATAGGGAACTGGCATTAGGATTTCTTCCCTTTTTAATTTTTTTTTTAAGTCTTTATTAAATTCACTATTTAAATAAGGCATACGATGATAAAAATTTTAACAATGGTGAAGATACAATGGATCATCTCCACGTACAAGACCACATGCACAGACATCACAGTATCATCAATGGTATAAACATATGAAGTGCAGACCAGACAGTGGTCTTCGAGGTTTAGGAAGTCTCCGTCACAGTTTTTGACGGTTTACTCCATTTCATTCAAAAAGTAGAGAGCCGATATGACCCAAAGGGCCAAGCAGCAAAGGAGAGCAAAAGTAAAGAAAAAGAGGTCCCTCCAACCACATCCGGGGAGCCGTTCCATTAGTCCCAACTTCCAGGGCAGTTAAGTCACCAACTCCGCATGCTCCTTAGAATAAACAAACTTGTGCCAATAGAACCACCTCTTGAGAAATTTTTCTCGGAGGCCCCTTTCCGTGGCCACCAAGTCCTCCATTGCATTGATTTTTTGACTGCTTTTTTCAACCAGACGGCCACTGCCAGTG
Source organism: Aquarana catesbeiana (assembly GCF_042186555.1). Taxonomy (NCBI): domain Eukaryota; kingdom Metazoa; phylum Chordata; class Amphibia; order Anura; family Ranidae; genus Aquarana; species Aquarana catesbeiana. The sequence goes on from NC_133329.1 coordinate 366,855,878, forward strand.
CCTGTGTCTGCTTCCAACACAGTGGGATGCAGCTCTTCGCTGCTGTGAGCAGGAGAGGCAAGATGGATTTCCTATAGATCTTGCTTGGAACCTTGTGGTGGTGTAGGAGGAAGAACGCGGGGGTCCGAGGCAACTCGCAATCCGTAAATTTTTAAACAATGCGGTGAACCTCGGTCCAGTAAGGAAGCAAAAGATGACAAGGCCAGAAGATACAGAGGAGAGAACCTGGTTCCTCCCGACACCTCCAGCACAGATCTGTGCTCTGAGGGAACATCTTGTGGATCCTCACTGGCGTAAGGATTTTTTTTTTTTTTTTTTTGGGGGAGACTCGCCATACATGTTTGGGGGTATGCAGAAAAACACAGCTCAGTGGACATGCTGTCCATCCTTAAAGTAATACTAAAGGCTCGTGTTTTTTTTTTTTTTGGGGGGGGGGGTTTAACATGTTCTACAATTATTTTGCACAGAGCAGCACCGGTCCCCCTTCAGAGCTCCTGGTTCCACCCCTCTGCTGAGTGTGCCCATAGCAAGCCATCTGCTATGGGGGCACTTGTGCATGCTCGCTTCTGAGCCCTGCTCAGATTGTCCATAAAACACACAGACTGGAACTTGACCTTGTCCCCGCTCCCTTCCCACTGGTTCTGATTTAAGTCAATCAGGAGCGAGAGAGCCTTGGCTCTCATACACATCAATGGATCAAGATCGGGCTCAGGTATGTATTCAAAGGGGGGGGGGAGATGCATGCAGAATGTATTTAGGTGTAAAAACCTTCTGCATGTACAACCACTTTCAAGCAGACCTTCCATGCAAAGGGAAGGTCTACTTACCTATCAGCTCCTCAACCCCCAAACAAACAAGCTGTACATTTATATATATAAAAACAATAAAGATTTGACAAGAAATAAAATAAAAACCTCTCACTTCTATCCTGACTTTTCGGAAGGTGTGGATGACATGACTGCCCCTTGCTGCTGCCTCCTGGCCTCTTGACAACCCACAAAACCTGCATTCTTGCAGTGGGCTGGTGACATCACTCGTGCCTGCCGAAACCTGGGACGTATTTTTTTTTTTTTTTTTAATCTTTTTTTTTTTTTAATTGAAACTTTTTTCATGCGAGGTTACATCATTTAAACTGTATGACATAACAATTTTAGCCAAGTTATCTTCAACTGTCCTCCTGATGTACCTCCTGTTTTTAATTCCTTTAGGGTGCTACTCATAAGGTCAGTTGTTTACAGACTTTGATAGCATGGTAGGGACTTGGTTCACTTCTGTTAAAATGCCCTGATGATTGGCTCCCTGCTAATCTGCCGTATGGGATTTACAGGGCTCAGCTTACTCCACTGAGATCCTATTAATGATTTAGTATTTATGTGCATTGGAAAGCGCATCGCTTGCTCAGTTGTAATCTATCTCCTTAGTGGAAGAAGATCTATTGCATAAAGTACAGCTGATGGCATATCGAACACTTCCTAGCTCATCACCTGTTAACAACATTGAAGAAAAAAATTCTCTACAAATTGCAGCACAATTCTAGGAAAATCTGAATATCTGTCTGCAGTCCTTTTTCGACACGGTTTGTCATTTGCTTAAAGTGGTTCTAAAGCCTGAAGGTTTTTTACCTTAATGCATTTTTTTGCATTAAGGTAAAAAAGCCTTCTCTGTCACAGGATCTGTGCAAAATCATTGCATGGCATACTAGCACATTATGAAATTTCTTATCTTAGAACAAAGCCCTTCAGCAGCGTGCTGTCACCGCTGAGAGGGCGGACATTTTCCCCCGGTCATTCTTCCGGCATCGCAGGCTCCTGGGCTGTGAGTGGCAGGTGGTGCGATGATGTAACTCCCGTGCATGGGGAGCCCTCGGTTTCGTTCGCTCTGAAGGTCCAGCTCGGTATGCCGGCCCTTCAGAGCGCATGCGCCGGTGAGGTTGCTGGCTGCATCCAGGGTGAATATCTCCTATATGGTGCATGTTTAGGAGATATTCATTTTATTATTACCTGTAGCTAAAAATTACAAAGTGGGCTTTACTGTCACTTTAAAGTGAACCTATACTCAAATGTTAAAAAGGACCGGTACTGAGGTAGCAGTGCCCAAAAAAGCAAACTGAGAGCAAAAGGCTGGTCAGCGGTATTGTCTGTGGGTTCCCTATAGCTGATCTTTTTCCCATTACTGACATACCATGCCTTGCTGCACTTTATGTCTAGGTATCAAGGCAGCCATCTGAGCAAAGACCCCCATACACACTATTAGATTTTTTGCAGATTCTTGTCTTCAGATTTACCAAAACCATATAATATGAAGTCAAACCTTAAAGGATCACTAAACATAATTTTTTTTTTTTTTTTTAAATAACAAACATGTCATACTTACCTCCACTGTGCAGTTCGTTTTGCACAGAGTGGCCTTGAACCTGGTCTTCTGGGGTCCCCCTGCGGCTGTCTCGGCTACCCCCCTCCCCCGCAAGGACTCAACACTTTCATACAAGCTCCCTCGCATGGTGTTGAGTGCTTGCAGGCGCGCTCCTGTGATACAGCCGGCGGCCATAGCCGCTCACTGTATCACTCAGCTTTAGATCTGAGGGGAAGCTCTGCTGATTTTATCATCCAATCATGTACAAGCAAAAATGCTGTTTTTTATTTTCCTTGCATGTCCCCCTCAGATCTATAGCGACTGCACTTCCAAGTGCACTTGTAGTGCAAAGTGGATTTGCCTTAAGTAAATAAACCCCATTGTATATTATTAACAACTGACATATTTTACTCAATACTATTCACCTTTTCTTGATCATTTGCTACAGTGCCTTGAAAATTATTCATACACCTTGAAATTTTCCACGTTTTGTCATGTACAACCAAAAACATAAATGTGTTTTATTGGGATTTTATGTGATAAACCAACACAAAGTGGCACATAATTGTGAAGTGGAAGGAAAATGATAAATGGTTTTCAAATTTTTTTACAAATAAATATAAAAGTGTGGTGTGCATTTGTATTCAGCCCCCTTTACTCTGATACCCCTAACTAAAATCTAGTGGAACCAATTATCTTCAGAAGTCACCTAATTAGTATCTATAGTCCACCGGTTTGTAATTTGATCTCAGTATAAATACAGCTGTTCTGTGAAGCCCTCAGAGGATTGTTAGAAAACCTTAGTGAACAATAAGGATGAGCTCCGGCGTGTTCGCATGCTGCACGAGCCGATCCCGCCAGGAAGTCGGCATGGCGCAGCGCTAATCGCAGGCAGTGAGACATTTCCCGAGCTCTGCAGCCGCACATTGGGAAAATGTCTCACTGCCTGTGATTAGCGCTGCGCCGACGTCCTGGCGGGATCAGCACGTGCAGCATGCGAACACGCCGGAGCTCATCCTTAGTGAACAAACAACACGATGAAGGCCAAGGAACACACCAGACAGGTCAGGGATAAAGTTGTGGAGAAGTTTAAAGCAGGGATAGGTTATAGAAAAAAAAAAAAAATCCCAAGCTTTGAACATCTTACAGAGCACTCCATCATCCGAAAATGGAAAGGGTATGACACAACTGCAAACCTACCAAGACATGGCCGTCCACCTAAACTGACAGGTTGGGCAAGGAGAGCATTCATCAGAGAAGCAACCAAGATGGTAACTCTGGAGGAGCTTCAGAGATCCACAGCTCAGGCGGGAGAATCTGTCCACAGGACAACTATTAGTCGTGCACTCCACAAATCTGACCTTTATGGAAGAGTGGGGAGAAGAAAGACATTGTTGAAAGAAAGCCATAAGGAAGTCCCCTTTGCAGTCTGTGAGAAGCCATGTGGGGGACACAGCAAACGTGGAAGAAGGTGCTCTGGTCAGATGAGCCCAAAATTGAACTTTTTGGTCTAAAAAGTAAAACGCTATGTGTGGTGGAAAACTAAAACTGAACACACCATCCCCACCTTGAAACATGGTGGTGGTGGCAGTATCGTGTTGTGGGGATGCTTTTCCAGCAGGACAAACATACAGCCAGAGCTACAATTTTGTGCCACTTTGTGTTGGTCTATCACATAAAATTCCAATAAAATTAAATTTACGTTTTTGGTTGTAACATGACAAAATATGGAAAATTGTCAAGGGGTATGAATACTTTTTCAGAGCATTGTATGTCTCAGTGCTGCTTTTCTACAGGCTGTTTGTTGAGACTTCCAGCCTATATGCACACTGGTAATGGCGGTATAGTATTTCTCAAGGCGAGTTTTTCCTGTTGGTTATATTAGTAGGCCATGCTTTCATAATGTGTGTGGAAACAGCCATTTTTAGTCTCCTCCTTCAGAAGGCAATGTGACAGAGTGACAACACAGGAGCACACTTGGGAGACAGGGACTGCATTACCACCCTATAACAGGACATTCATGAATGAGCACCTTCATCATCACAAGGTTTCCTTTAAACACTTGCCGACCCACCGCAATACATATACTGCGATGGGGCGGCTCCTACAGGCACTGCTACTTACCCATACATCGCTGCCGGTTTACGTGTTTCGGGCGCACACACGCCCCCACCTGCCTACTACCCTGTGATTTGACACAGCAATTTGACATCAGATCCTGTGCAATGATTCATGGCTGAGACCTGCTGATCGGCTGTGTCGAATCACAGCCTAGAACTTTGTGTTGACAAACAACATAGAGCTCCGTACAGAGGGAACAATCTTTGTTTCTTTTCAATGCAAAACAAATCGATCTATAGTTAAAAAACAAAAACAAAAAAACAGCACATAATATACACATTGTTAGGCACACAGTTAACCCCTTGATTGCACCTAGATGTTAACCCCTTCCCAGCCAGTGTCATTAGTACAGTGTCAGTGTATATTATTAGCACTTAGTGCCACTGGAGATGTGAGTAGCAGTCAGTTGCTGATCACCAACATTACAAGTATAAATAAAAAGTCAAGCACCTACACCATAGTTTGTAGATCCTATAACTTTCATGCAAACCAATCAATATAAACTTATTGGGATTTGTTTTTTTGTTTTTTACAAAAGAGATGTAGCAGAATACATTTTGGCCTAAACTTATGAAGAAACTTGATTTCTTCACATTTTTTATTGAATGTTTTATAGCAGAAAGTAAAAACTTATTGTTTTTATTTTTCTAAATTTTTGTTTATATAATAAGAAACCTAGTGGTGGTCAAATGCCACCAAAAGAAAGCTCCATTTGTGTGAAAAAAAATATATACCGGTAAATTTAATTTGGGTACAGTGATCGCGCAGATGGCAGTTAAAGTAGCGCAGCGATAAATGGCACAAAATGGCCATGAAGGGGGTAACATTTTCCAGAATATGAAGTGCTTAATAAAAGCTTCAGATTTAAAAAGGAAGTAAACTCAGATTTAAAAAAAAAAAAAATTTCTTCCCATGCCTGCAATTGTAAAGCCATAATGTGCTAGTATGCATCCCCGCTGCAGGCCACATCCATCTTCGCCTCTCTTCCTTCCGGAGCCATGGACTCTGGCTCTCTGACTGGCCAGAGCTGCGTGATGTCACTCCTGCGCATGCATGCGCGAACTGCCGGTCACTGCACAAGCTTCTGAAGAAACGGCACGGGCGGCCGTTCCTTCAGAGCGTATGTGCTGATGACCTCATTGGCGCAGTATTCTGTAAATATCTGCTAAACTGCGCACGTTTAGGAGATATTTACAGTACCTATAATAAGTAAACTGAAAAAAGGGTAATTTTACTGCGCTATCCAAATAAATCATAAATAATGAATAAAAGCCGCAACTATAATGTGAGACACACACACTAAATACAATATAAGAAAAAAAGCTGCACTAAATACTAATGATCAAAAGTGTGACCTAAAGAATATTCATCTAATAAAATAGATATGAACAACTCCTTGTGTCGCACTAATAGATGAATATTTAAATGCAATCATAAGTGAAATGTGCAGAATGTACATAAAAATGAATATAATAAATACAAATATATATATATAAGTCCCATCCAATGGGATGGAAGTCCCACTGAATGTACAGTTCATAGTGATTTTCCAAGTGGTGATATTTTAGATCATTAGTGTTTAGCGCAGCTTTTTTTCTTATAACCTATTAGTAACACTTATTCTAGCCTTACCTATAGGTAAAAAGTATACAGGAAGGTTTACTTCCTCTTTAAAGATATTAAACACAAGTTTTAAAATTACATTATGGAGTTAATTTTGCTTACATGAAATTATAAATGGATTTGCATGCATTTTAGCAAACCTGTATTTGTCCTGTAAGTCGCCTTATAGCTCCCTAGCTTTCTGATACCTTCAATATTCCACCCACCCTATTCATCCTAATCATCCGCTGGAGCTCTGGTAGGTACGTGGTACTTCGGATGTAGGGAGGTGATCTTATTATATTTTTCACGGCACTTTTGTGGCATTTTATTTTTTATTTTTTGTGTGTGTTCGTGTGTGTTTTTTTTTTTTTTTTTTGTTTGTTTTTTTAATTAGTGGGAAAGAATATGCTAGAACAGCAATGGAATTTTCTTTTCTCTTTTTTTGTATTTCAGAGCACAAAGTGATTATTGTGGGACTGGATAATGCTGGAAAAACAACAATATTATATCAGTTGTAAGTATATTTTTTAACTGAACAGCAAGCTGTTTTTTCCAGATTTCATGTGATCATTTTTTTTTTTTTTTTTTTTTTTTGTATGTTAGTTTGCATAGGGACTGTACAGATCTCAGGTCCAGGCAGTCAGTGTGCTGATACAACTATTTGGCTGTCTTTCACCAGCCCTGTTTTCTTAGAAGTGTGAACATACGTCGGCAACTTTGTTGCCACCCTAAAAAATTGCCCAAAGCAATGTTTAGTATTAGATGTGGAATTACACTTGCCTCTCCAGCAGCCTGTGCCTCCTATTTGCTGTCAAGTGAAAAGCCGCAGTCTTGAGTCTGGGTTCTGTCTGCTGGCTCCTCCGTCACTAAAGGACAAAGTAGGAGGCATAAAATAAAACCACAGAGCATATTGGGACACCGGCATCTGACATTCCCAGAGGTGTTGAATTCTGAGGAAGAGGGATAAAGGCTGCAGCTCTTGAATGGAGAGCAGGTAGGAAAAATGGACTACAGGGAATTAAGCTTAACACTTCTCCTGTTTCAGGGAATTAAAGTGGTTGTAAACCTCAGACATGAAATGTGAACAAAGCATATCCTTCTATAGTGTGTACTTGGCTCAATTAAGAGCACTAAGTGTTCTTTCTGTCTGTTGCTTCTTTCCTCTGCTATATGCATGAATCACTTCTGACAAGTTTTCCTGAAAGGGGAGGGAGCTCCACTTGATTGACAGCCTCAGCTCTGTTCCTGTGTGCTGAGTGAAAAGGGGGGTGGGCGTTCCTTCCCTCCAATCAGCTCTCTAAGTTCTCCTCACTGAGCTCTGCAGAGTGTAACTTCAGCTCTCCACACCCTTTTTTCTGACAGCTCAGACAAGCTTTATACATTCTGCAATTTGAACGGATGTAGAGAATAGAAGCCTGCAGATAAACCGGTACAACCTATGTAGGAGGATTTATTTCATCTCTGTGTATCACCTGAGGCCATTCACTTCATTGGATATATGTACAGGTTTACAACCGCTTTGGTATGCAAATACTGGTTTTATTAGGAAAATGTTTCCATGACTCGCCACCTTTCATCTTGCTATGGGTCAGAAAGACCATTCGTCACATCTAGCATCCAATAGACACGTGAAGGTATGGGTGGACTTTTAATTACAAGAGGGGCTCAATAGGATTACTAATCATTTGGCAGATAAAATATTCACATATATGTATTTCAAATAATGGTCTTCTTTTGTTTTTTTGTGTTTCTTTTACTTTTGATGTAGTGGTTTCTTTTTCATTTTTTTTCCCCTAAATTAAAGTAAAAGCGCAGGCAAAAAAAAAAAAATGGCGCAAGGGATTTAGCTTGCGGTTAGTAGGATGTGTCCTTTGTGCTGATGCCTCCTCCTTTTTTTTTTTTTTTTTTTGTTGTTTGTTGAGTTCCTCCTCCGTCCATGCCCATCAACACCCTTGTGTTTGATGTTTATTTTTTTTTATTATTACAGTAATAAACAGTAATTAAGAGAATTAATTTGCACTTTAAAAGCTCATGACTGTAAACCTGCTTGGAAATATGGTATATTACTGGAAGAAGTCCAAAAAAAGTGTTTAAAAACAAAATTGGGTATAAGACTTTTAGTAGCTCATTTGCACTTCCAAAATTGTCTATGACTTTTAGCAGACAAGCAACAATCAGTAATTGACTGGCTGAGTAAATGGTTCCTTATGACATAATCTACACAACAGCAAAACAGCAAACTGTGTTCATTTGTGCACAATCACACCATGCTGCAACTTTGTGTGATTTATTGCTGCCATGGTGTACTTGAGTAGCGTACACCACAGTAGGTATTGATCTTTCAGCACCACTGTTCTGAGATTAATTGCAGGGAATTTTTAAAGACCAATTAAACCACTCAAAACCTCCTGTGTAGATTAGAACGCAGTAATATTTTGGCATTTTTACTAACGTTTTAGTGTTTTTTGTGTCTTCCAGTTCCATGAATGAGGTGGTGCACACGTCCCCAACAATAGGGAGCAATGTGGAAGAAATTGTAGTAAACAACACTCGCTTTCTGATGTGGGATATCGGAGGACAGGAATCTCTCCGATCTTCATGGAACACTTATTATACAAACACTGAGGCAAGCACATTCTTCTGATTTTATTGGCGTCTCAGTGTATAAAGCATGCTGGTATGATGTCCGTATAGGAATGTCTCTCTGGTTGACAATCTGAAATGTAAAATATTGTTACAGCAGGCCTATAGGCTCAAAGCTGCTTTATCATAAACAGAGAATTACATAATAGTACATTATTATTTTTTAAGGAAATGCAATTGGTTTCTTTATGTTCTTTTTGGATCCTCCCTGTGTGCATGTGCCTACAATAAGCCATTCCTTAGAGCAGTGGTCTCCAAACTGCAGACTGGGGGGCTAGATATGGCCCTCTACTTGCTTTTATCTGATCCTTGGGGCATTATTTTATCCACTGGCAAAAGTGGGATATACTTCCTGCCTCTGATGCTAATGCTGGGGCACTGTTCCTCCCACTGACGCCAATGCTGGGACACCGTTCCTCCCACTGACGCCAACAATGGAGCGTATTACACCCACTGATGCCAAGGCATTTTCTTCCTCCACTGGCCATAGTCTGCCTCCCCCCCCCCCCCCCCAAAGTTTGAAGGCCCGTAATCTGGCCCTTTGTTTGGTGACCCCTGCTTTAGAGTAATGAATGCTAGGAAGTATAGTTGCCTAATCGAAAAGCTGGGTCATCCACAAGGCAACCATGGCAGGTGCCTAGGGCCTAGTAAATGTTCAGAGGGCAAGCTCCAACTTTTATGCTCTTGCAGAAAATCGGGGGAATGGTACAGTTGGTCAAATCTGTATACCTTTCTGTGACTGCACAAGGGAGAATGCACTAGTAATAGTTGTTGTGGCAGGCCATTCATGCATAGACCATACAAATGAAAGGGCTTTTCCGTGCTTATTGCAATCCTTGTCAATGTCTATTAAAGTGATGGTGGACCAAAGCGTATACCTTGCCTAGGGTACCATTCTGCTATCGCCCATATATGCTTTATTGGCATCAATGCATGCTTTGGATTGTTTGTCATCTGTAGGTTGTGCAAATTGCAAAATAAGAGGAATCTAAGATGGCAAGAGACCAAGAGGTAGTGGTAGAGGGGCGCTGGCCACGGATTTTAACAAGTTATCAAAATGTGGACAAAGTCCATTACTTGAGTCCTATTGACCTGTATTCAGCAGCTTACCACAAAGATGTGAATCCCCCAGGAGAGGACATTTACCCGAGTTGAGAAATCAAAGTGTAAGGGGTCAAAGAGAGCACCACACGAAAAACGCTTTGGAGTCCAGCCATTATTGTTCTACTGGTTACAACAAGCAGGGCAAAGGACAGCGAATGTGTTTTGGGGGACACTCAATCCCCCTTCGTCAGCACTGAAGGAAAAGTTTAAAACGGACTAAAAACACAATAAAGCAGAATTGCTAGTAAAAATACACGTGTAAAATATAAAAAAAATTATGCGTCCATTGAAGAGAACCAAAGTGCATCTGGAAAGTATTCACAGCGCTTCACCTTTTCCACATTTTGTTATATTCCAGCCTTATTCCAAAATGGATTAAATTCATTATTTTGCCCAAAATTCTACAAACAATACCCCACAATGACAACGTCAAATAAGTTTGTTTGAAATATTTGCAAATGTATTAAAAATAAAAAACATAAAAAATCACAAGTACAGAAGTATTCACAGCCTTTGCCATGACACTCAAAATTGAGCTCAGGTGCATCCTGTTTCCACTGATCATCCTTGAGATGTTTCTATAACTTGATTGGAGTCCACATGTGGTAAATTCAGTTGATTGGACATGATTTGGAAAGGGACACACCTGTCTATATAAGGTCCCACAGTTAACAGTGCATATCCGAGCATAAACCAAGCCATGAAGTCCAAGAAATTGTCTGTAGACTTCCGAGACAGGTTTCTATCATGGCACAGAATTGGGGAAGAGTACAGAAAAATTTCTGCAGCATTGAAGGTTCCAATGTGCACAGTGCTCTCCATCATCCGTAAATGGAAGAAGTTTGGAACCACCAGGACTCTTCCTAAAGCGGGCCGCCTGGCCAAACTGAGCGATCGGAGGAGAAGGGCCTTAGCCCCGGTTCACACAGGGGTGGCACGACTTGCAGGTCGCCTCACCGAGGCGACCTGCACACAACTGCCACGGCGACTTGCAAAACGACTTCTGTATGGAAGTCTATGCAAGTCGCCCCCAAAGTAGTACAGGAACCTTTTTCTAAGTCGGAGCGACTTGCGTCGCTCCTATTAGAACGGTTCCATTGTACAGAACGGGAGGCGACTTGTCAGGCGGCTAGGTCGCCTGACAAGTCGCCCCTGTGTGAACCGGGACTAAGTCAGGCAGGTGACCAAGAACCCGATGGTCACTCTGACAGAGCTCCAATGTTTCTCTGTGGTGAGAGGAGAACCTTCCAGAAGAACAAGCATCTTTGCAGCACTCCACCAATCAGGCCTGTATGGTAGAGTGGCCAGACAGAAGCCACTCCTCAGTAAAAAGGAACATGACGGCCCGCTTGGAGTTTGCCAGAAGGCATCTGAAGGACTCTCAGACCATGAGAAACAAAATTCTCTGGTCTGATGAAACAGATTGAACTCTTTGGCCTGAATGGCAAGCATCATGTCTGGAGGAAATCGGGCACCACTCATCACCTGACCAATACCATCCCTACAATGAAGTATGGTGGTGGCAGCATCATGCTGTGGGGATGTTTTTCAGTGGCAGAAAATGGGAGACTAGTCAGGATTGAAGGAAAGATGAATGCAGCAGATTTGATTGACAGCAGCTATCCAATGAGGACCCGAGACAGCGGCTGGAGCTGCTGGGCTCATTCTCGTCGCTGGAAAGATCAGGTTCAGGTAAGTAAAAGGGGGGGCTGCTGCACTACAGAATGTTTTTTGCCTTAATGTATAGAATGCATTAAGGTGAAAAACCTTGAGGGGTTACAACCCCTTTGAGGCTGTAATTTGTGCCAAATATTAAAGGCTGTGAATACTTATGTACATGGATTTTTTTTTTTTTATAGATATAAATTTGCAAAGATTTCTAACAAGCTTCTTTCACGTTGTCATTATGGGGTATTGTTTGTAGAATTTTGAGGAAAATAATTTAATCCATTTTGGAATAGGGCTGTAACATAACAAAATGTGGAAAACGAGAAGCGCTGTGAATACTTTCCGGGTGCACTGTACGTCCATTATTAGTGTGTTCTAGTTTGGGTAAATATTTCAACTAGTCAGCATTTGCATGCGTCATGACCTAGCACAGTTCCTCCTTTTTATTGCATTATTTTTACAATGTAAGGACCATATCATACGAACAATCCTGTCACTGATGACTACTCCCAGTCACTACTACTGTCAGTCACTTACTTCCATGCATTGTTCCCTCACTGGTTGGATGAATGAGCTGCCACTGGCGAGTGATCATTTGCATTCTTAACCATCAGGGGCTAAGATGGCTCACCCATCTAGACACACAGTGCAATGGGTGGATGAAAGGGAGGGTATATTCTGCTCGGCATACCATACTTTTACTGGTAAGTTGTTGCTATTGACCAGTTTGCTAGTGTGACATGGTTCTAAGGGGGAGAGGTGAAGCATCTAATTCCCTGTACAGCCCTTGTCGCCCAAGGAGCTCACACTCTAATATTCCTTACCACACTCATATGCTGATTGGTGAAAGATTTCAGAGGAAGAATAAACTACCACCGTGTTTTGTTTATTTTGGGGTTTCATTGATTTTTTTTTTCATATGCTCTCTCTCCATTTGTAGTTTGTAATCGTTGTTGTGGACAGCACAGATAGAGAGCGCATTTCAGTGACCAGAGAGGAACTTTATAAAATGTTATCCCATGAGGTGAGTAATATAACATGTACGTGTACGTAGTGTGCTGTTTGCCCCATGGTTTCTGGAGTCCACTCAAGAGAAGGATTTGAAAACCTGTTAAATATGTAAGTTGGAAAGCAGAGCACATAATATACAAGCTCTTTCTAGGATAGTCCTATTTCTCAGGATGAATCTGGTAACATGCTGGTAATGTTCCATATCAAGGGAGTCACAAAAGTCTTGCTGTAATTGTTCATAATGCTGCTTTATTTGTGATTCCATAGTCTATAAAACAGGAAGTCAGATGACTTGTCCAAGCCTATGGTCGTTTCACACCATACAAGTTCATTATCGAGGATCGTGTCACTTGCTGGAGAATGCAACAATAGCTGCCACTCAGATTATGATTAAAACTAGCGAAAAAGGGAAAGGTACACATGGGCAGGGCTGTATACAAAACGATCCGAAAGGTCCCTGGCACACTTTCAAACTAGCCAGCAAAAAAACTAAACCGGTTTCACTACTTAGAATAAAAGGGGATCTGAGCTGCTGCCATTAGTGCTTGGGTGTAACGTACATTTTTTCACATTTTGTTTTCACTTAAAGTGATTGTAAACGATCACCTTGTAAAACAACCAATTCAGTTTAAAATAGAAATGAAAGGCAAAAAAAAAAAATAGATATAACAAAAACATTATAAATACCTTTTTATATATATATATATATATATATATATATATATATATATTCACATTCCCTCTGTTCTCAGTTGCATAAGAACTGGGGGGGAGGGGGAGCAACATTACACGGAACTTCCCAGTGAACGGCTGTGCAGTGGGGGCATGTCAGGACCAGTCTGATCATTGGAGGAGGGCACACTGAGTTTCCAGCATAGCTACAGAACTGACCACTGTGTGCTTTCCTGCTTAGTGTGGTCAGTTTTTAATAGGAAAGCAGAGGGACTCCAAGAAACACCTGAGATTTCACAAAAAGGAAGCAATACAGTGAGAACAGGATACTTTCCCATACAAGTACATGGTACAGCAGACACATATCCGGAATATGAAGTGTTGGGGTAACAAATGCTTTAACTTTGTTTTTATTACAAAGGGGTTTTGCAGTGACCAGTTCTGTCTAATGAATACCTGCCTTACACTGACATTAACCAGTGCTCCATTAGCTTTTTCCCTGGACTTGGCATGTGGTGACATCCTGTACCTGGAAGTGACGTTATGCACATTGCATTTGTGTTCATTCCAGCAAGGGAAGATCAGCGAATGAATACCCGGCGGCATCTGCCATGGGGGTCCTGGGCCTGCAGGTGGGACAGTGGCGCCCAGGAAACATGGCTGGGGGAGGGGTAGAGGGGGGAAGCACACTACAGAGGATCTGTGGAAGTGATCAGGCAACTGCACAGCCACTGGGTCACTTTCACCTGATGGCCAACAGTCAGCTTGTCATAACATACGTTGGTGGCAGTAAAATGGTTAAAAAGGAAAAAGCTGCCTCAAGGAAAGCTTGCTCTCTGTTTATGCATTGCTATATATTTGTATGTCCTGGAGCTGGAGACTGCACTTCTTGGAGGTGCCTTGACATGACAACATGGCTTCCACATTTATTTGTAACAAAAACATCCACTTATAATCGAAGTAGTTGAAACAGTTTGGTTAGGTTTTTTGCTGGATAGCATGAAAGTGGGACTGGACCCTTTTTGTATTGTTTCTGGTTAATGCATGTCTGTAACGTGTAAAATGATGGTAGGATTAGCAGATTAATCTGTTACTTGCTTTTTTATGACATGTGGAACTACAAGTAAAGCATTGTCTTCTGGGGAGAGAGAGTGCAAAAGTTTTGTGTCTCCATTGATAGTGGAATATTGCTAAAGTGAGTCTGAGCACTGTGGACAGACCAGAAATTTGGAGGCGGCAATCTGCAAAAGTTGTCATAATGACCATGATCTGCCATATGTCTGCATAAAAACTTTGATTGTAAGCTGTCTGAGAGCAAGGGACTGATGTGAATGTAATATATATTGCTGCGTAAATTGACGGCGATTATATAAGTACCTGTGGGTACAGCTTGCTTTTTTTCTTTGGTTTGGTCACTGCCATGGTACTTTTATGGTGTTGACACTCGCTGAAGTTGATCACCTTTATAGAGATTCTCATCCCTCCCAAGTAGATAATACACAATAAGTACCTAAACCACTTAGTCTTGTGTAACTGTTATTCCTTTCATGGTTACAGATCCTCTAAAACATTTAAAGGATAAGTTCACTTTCTTTCTAAAAACTAATAATAAATGCACATTATTTATTTTAATTTTTTTCCAGGTAAAAATTGTGCAAAAAAAGTGTATCTGTGTACCTGTACATTCCTTATGGGCAAGCAGATGCACTAACAGGAAGAAATCAACGAACGACCACGGCGCTCCACGTGGTAATTTGAGAACTGCAAGCTGACAGCTGCAAAGGATGTAAGGGCTTGTAGTTCATTCACACACACAGCTGTGTGGGCGGAGCCCCGCACAACTGCGCTTATTTCAAAAAGTGACAGCTAGTAGGGGTAACTTCTCGCCGTATTGCTGTCATGGGGGGGGGGGGGGGGGGGGGGTCGAGCTTTGGGAACATGTTACATGATTCACCCTAAAAATGGGTGGAACATGTAACATCCTAAAGGTGAACTTATCCTTTTTAGGCAGCCCTTTCCTATTCCTATGTTTCCCTGAAAAATTTGACCTATTCAGCCTTTCTTTTACTATTGCAGGACCTGAAGAAGGCGGGGCTGCTGGTCTTTGCAAACAAGCAAGATGTGAAGGAATGTATGAGCGTAGCAGAGATTTCACAGTACTTGAAGTTGACGTCATTGAAAGATCATCAGTGGCACATACAGGCATGCTGTGCTCTCACTGGAGAAGGGTGAGTCTCTTTTATAAGATAAAACTTAAAGAAAAAACACTAAGGTAACTCATTGCACTGGTCACCACAGTTAGCTCATGCAATTTGTTTGAGCCCACGTTCACATTGGGCCGATTTGGCATGCAATTTGACATGTCAAATTGCTTGCCAAATCGCTGGCCTTTGCCGGCAGTAGCACCGTCCGAATCGGTGCAACGCCAACTTTGCGACGCTGCACAAATTCCCAAAAGTAGTTCCTGCACTACTTTTTGGTGACTTTGGGGGCGATTTTCAATAGACATCTATACATGAACCTGCACAAATGTCTCTGAAGTCGCTCCCAAAATTTGGACAATTTCTAACCACCTGCAAAGTGTTACTAAACCCACAACAGTAAAATCAGTCTGTATATGCAGTAAAGCATGCTTGGTAATCCTCTGCATTGTATAAAGTCTGTGTGATCCTGTCTCTCCATTCCTTCTCTTATTCCACTGACTCCAATCCATCTCCTGATAGAACAGAGCATTAGGGGGACAAGCTGCACATGCTCAGTTTGGTGTATGTTGCTAGAGAGTTTTTTTTTTTTCTTAGAGTGCATGTGATCAGCACATTGCCAATCAGCACTGCTCAGACAGAGGGTCAGGGGTCCTGCAGCCTTATAGGACAATCAGGGGAAAATGAAAACTCCTCCTAAAAGCTTTAACCAGACCCTGCTAGAACTCACAAGACTGCTCTAACTGCTGACGAGAAAAGGTATTTAACAGTTTTAAATTTACTAAAAACTATTGCACCATGTTTTGTGGGAGACCAGATATTGTGAATGCAGGGTCCTGGGTTTAGTAACATTTTAAATAAGTTCACCTTTCCAGAAAAAATAATAAATGCATATATTTTTGCAGGAAAAAAAATGCATTTATTATTTATTTTTTCCTGTGGGAGCCTGGAAAGTATTGTGTACATGATCAGTGGATCGGGGGTGCAATGTCAGGTTTCTGAAAACAAGTTCTGCGGCTTTCTGCCCATACCTCCATACAGGCTGTCAGTTTCAAAGCTGCAGGGCTTATAAAATGAACTATGAGAGCGCTCATCAGCTGCCCTGCACATGGTTGATATTTGCACTCTGATCAGAGTAAATATATGAGCCATTTTGGCCTGTGCTCATAAAAAACTTTGTACTAACTAGGGCTATGGTCCATGTCAAACCTAGATGCGCTCCTCCAAGACACAATTGAAGATTATGCAGAATTTTGGCAATCATGGGTTTTGCACTTTCTTTGATGTTTTGATGGCTTGCTACTACTTCCTTGACATATTTGTGGCCCTTAGTGACTGCATTTCAATCTGCTTGTAGAGCCGGACATCAGCCGGTTCTCCGTATGTCAGGGGTCTCCAAACAAAGGGCCAGTTTACTGTCATTCAAACTTTTGGGGGGGCTGGATTGTAACCATTGGAAGTAGAAAAGGTCCTGATGTCAGCGGGGAAAAAATAATGCCCAATCTTTGATGTCAGTGGGAGAAATTGTGGCTTATCGTTGGTGCCATTGGGAGGAATTGTGCCCCTTCATTGTGGTGAGGTGGAGGGGGGGGGGGGTGGAATTATGCCCCATTGTCGATATCTATGGTAGAAATGTAGTGCCCCAAAGGTCAGATAAAATCAAGCAAAGGGTTGCATATGGCACCCGGGCTGCAGTTTGGAGACCACTGCATTATGTTTTGTAAGACATGGTATCACTACAAGCCTATTACGTTCACCTCAGACCGCAGCTGTACCATGGCTACTGTTGCTAATTTAGTCATGCTCGTATTGGGCTATCAATATGTACTTTTGGCAATGATCTCTCCTGCTTAATGGTTAGGGACTCATATTGTACCTTCGTTTGCTGGCTAACCTGTTCACTATTGTGTTTTTTTTTTTTTGTTTTTTGTTTTTTGTTTTTTGCATTACATTTGATGTCCCCTTTCTGTAAATGTATTATATGCTCTGAGGGTCATGTTGTACATTTCATGTTAATATGTTGTGATCCACGTTCTGTGATGGTTTAACCTAATATAAACATTGAACAAGAAAATGCTCTTTGCACTGTATATAGTGGGGCAAATGATTATTTGATCCTGCCAGATTTTGTATGTTTGAACACTTACAAAGAAATTAAGTGTTTATAATTTTTATCATAGGTGTATTGAAAATGATAGAGGCGGAATATCAACAAAAAATCCAGAAAAAAACACAATACAAATGTTCTAGATTTGAGTTGCAGTTCAGTGAGTAAAATAAGTATTTATTCTCGTACCAATCAACAATAATTCTGGCTCCTACAGTATGTGCTCATGTGGTTCACAGATTAGTCCTGTCAATTTGAGAAGGTGCTCCTAATGACAACTCGTTATATGTATAAAAGACACCTGTCCACAGAATCTTTCTTCCATTCAAACCTTACTATCATTGGCAAGACCAAAGAGTTGTCAAAGGATGTTTGGGATGAGATTGTAGACCTGCACAAGGCTGGAATGGGCTACAAGCATATCAGCAAGAAGCTTGGTGAGAAGGAGACAACTGATGGAGTAATGATTCGCAAATGGAAGAAATACAAAATGACCATTGGTCGCCCTCGATCTGGAGCTCCATGCAAGATTTCACCTCATGGAGTAAGGATGATCATGGGAAAAGTGAGGGATCAGCCCTGAACTACACGGGAGGGTCTTGTGAATGATCTCAAGGCAGTTGGGACCACAGTCACCAAACAAATCATTGGTAACACGATACGCCGCCATGGATTGAAATCCTGCAGCACCCGCATTTTCCCCCTCCTCAAGAAGACACATGTACAGGCCCGTCTGAAGTTTGCCAATTATCATATAAATGATTCAGAGAAAGATTGGGTGAAGATGCTGTGGTCAGATGGGACCAAAATTGAGCTCTTAGGCATCAACTCAACTCGCCGTGTTTGGAGGAAGAAAAATGCTGACTATGACCCGAAGGACACCATCCCTACAGTCAAGCATGGAGGTGGAAACATTATGCTTTGGGGTTGTACGGGCCAACTTTGCCACATTGAGGGGCCAATGAACGGGTCCATGTATTGTAGAATCTTGGATGAGAACTTCCTTCTGGAACACTGATGATGGGATTTAGAGGGGTCTTCCAACATGACAATGACCCAAAACATACCGCCAAGGCAGCAAAGGAGTGGCTCAAGAAGCAGTCTCCACACCTTAAAAGAGATGTATGGGGGATTTTCTTTTTAGATTCATACTTACTTACCTGGGTGGATGCAGCATCAGTCTGATGCTTCATCTGTCCCCTGGAGCCTCCAATACTGAGAACTGACCTATCGAACACCACCGATCGCTCGGTTCTCACAGCTCTGTGAGCAGCTCTCTGCTCTGCCCCCGCCTAAGTGTGGCATGTAAGGGGGTGAGGAGTCCTTTTAAAGCGGAAGTTCACTTTTGGGTAGAACTCCACTTTAAGGATTTAGAGAAGATCTATAAAGAAGAGTGGACCAAAATCCCTCCTGAGATGTGTGCAAAACTGGTCACTAACTACAAAAACGTCTTACCTCTGTGCTTGCCAACAAGTACGAAGTCCTATTTTGCTTGGGATCAAATACTTATTTTACTCACTGAACTGCAACTCAATTTATAACATTTGTATCGTGTTTTTTTTTTTTCTGGCTTTATGGTTGATATTCTGTCTCTATCATTTTAAATACACCTATGATAAGAATTGTGGATCCTTCATTTCTTTGTAAGTGGGCAAACTTACAAAATCTGAAGGGGATCAAATAATTATTTTCCCTACTGTATACAGTTAGGCCTTGTTCACACGCTCGATTACTTGCGTGCATCTAGCCTACAGGAATAGGCTCTAAATAAGCAGAAAATGTGTAAAGGGTATATTTTGACTTCTCTTAGCTGACCACCCTCTGTTGCATTTTGATTGGCTGCTATAGAATAGAGCATGTATAGAGAGTATTTACTATGTTTGCTTTTTGTCTTTTTTTTTGTTTTGTTTTGTTTGTTTTTTTTTTTTTTTTTTCTTCTTCATGGTCTAGCCTCTGTCAAGGACTTGAGTGGATGATGTCAAGACTGAAATCTAGATGACCCCAAAGAGACCTGCAAAGACACTAGACTGCTAACAACACTGTATTTATGAATCCCTGAACTGCTGCAAACCTCCAACAAGTATTTATAATCCTAGTGTTCCACCGGTTTCAGACAGCAATCTCTCCGAAGGCAAAAACAATAATAAATCTGTGACTACTTCTGAAAGCTGTGTTTGGCCTGGCCGTAATTTTCAGCCCTCCTCTACGAAACTTCAAAGGAGACAGGAGATTTTTAAAACTTTTTACAATGACGGTTTTACAAGTGAACGTGGCCTGAGATGGACACACTGATCAGATGAACTAAGAACATCGATAATGGCTGAGCAGTATTTTTTTTTTTTTTTTTTAAACTACTGAGAGGATCCAGACTGAACCCGAGCAATGTGCAGCTCTCTGTTGGGGAACTGCAAGTCTCAGCGTGCCTTGTCCAACATACTAGGACTTGTAGTTCCCAGAAATTGGAGAGATGCATATTTTACATTCTCTAACTAGAATCCTGTACATATCTTTGTATTTCCTATGTGTACGCATGCTCCTTTTATTGTACCAATGTATGGAAGAATTGCCTTGACAACAGTTAAAATTGCACAGTTCTAATTTTAGAGGACCTGTCACTTTTGAAATGTCTTCTTAATCCATCAGCTGAATGCAAGTTATGAAACTTTTTCTAATATAATTTATTTGTCAAAAATTGGTTGAAGTGCTACCTCATCATAGAAAGGTCTAGCGTGACTCTTGGCTGATAGTCTGGCCTGTAGTGTCTATATTAGGACTGAACATCCTAAAGGTAATCTGCCAACCAATTAAAGTTTTTAATAGTAGGGCCTCGTTTACATGGGCGGCTGAAGGGCAGTAAAAACAGGCGATTGAGCCGCGGTTTTACCAACTGCTGAGCCCTAAATTAACAGGTTAGTGCAGCGTGGTGAAAATTATACAGCCTGTCAAATTTTTTAAGTAGAAGTGCTGGCAAATGTAACCTATTTAAATTGCACAGGATCACGCTAAAACCTCCTGTGCCTCTGCTTTTAGTGTGGGTGGGTTCTGCAGGCTTTTAGTGGTTACGACAGTTATACAGGAGGCTGTATAACATCCACCGCACCAACTGCCTTTATATAAGTTATCCACCACGGATCGTTTTTCAGGAGGGTGGTAAAACCACCTCACATGTAAATAGGGCCTAAAAGATCTGGCTGAAACAGACTTCACAAGGTTCTTGTTATTGCCTTTGTTAGCCAGATAAGTCTTCTTTGTGTGTCTCTTTAAAACTAGTTTTAACTTTTCTAGATGCCTGACTTAAGCCTCACTACCTGCCAACCCCCCTATTTACAATGGGAGTGCATTGCTTGCCAGTAAGGGAACTCTCATTGGACAAGTGGTAGCAGTTGACCGTATTTAACCTTGAATTTTGGCCTCTAGTATGTGTAGCCTGCACTGAGAGAATTTTTAAAGGGCTACTATTGCTGTCTTCCTCCTAAAGAATGAAAATTGTTTTGACCATCTCTACCTTCAGTACTTTGTAATCACTGACCCAGAACAAGCATGTGGCTTAGGAAAGTCAGAAGTCTTTTCTGCATCAGTGACTTATATGTCATGCCTTCGTTGCTTTCTAAGTATCACAGCCAGGCATCTAGCATCTTCGGAAGACGTCCGCAATGGCAGCCTATATACCTTCACAGTACAGATTACTTTTTAAGCACATCTGTCATAATAGAAACGCAGGGTTCTCTATTACTGACATCCTTTTCAAATGCCAGCTGCCTGTCTCCGCTTTCAGTGCTTTGAGTTGTTGACCTAAAAGAAGCAGAGAGAACTCAAATTCAGAACTCTGTCAACTTGTTCCAGGACAGTGATAAAGTATTGAGGCTGAAGGGTCAGCTAGTCAAGGGGGCAGCTAGCATGGTCAGAGATTCTGCAATAATGGCTCCTTTATTTGTCCAATGACAGGCTTACATTGACTATGAACCAGAAGTGACGTCATGACGTTGTTCCATCCTCCTAGGTCATAGAGATGAGCGGAAGCCATCTTTCCTCTGCTAATCTCTATGACCAGCCACCGCAACTGTCGGATCGGTTCCCAGGCTTCCCGATGAGCCAGGTAAGCCTGAGCACCCCTCCTGCCGCTTTTAAAAGTGATCCAGTTATGGCATCTAGCTGCAGCCAAAGCTCCAATATTCCACTTCAAAGCCATGATGTATGTATCCAGATAGGCGATTGGCAAGTGGTTAAAGATGCGCTGTCACTTACCCAATTGGGGGAGAATAACTATTCCTCCTTATAGCTACCACCTCCCTAGCAAGGTATAAATATCTATCCACACTTCCTTGCCAACATTTTGCAACGGGAACCCACTTAGACAGTGTTCCACTTGGGTCCAAGCATGGTCACATGTAGCAGGTCACCTGCTCCCCTGTACCTGGAAACACCAAGCATGGATGAGTGAGAACACCTTGCTGGGGGGCTATTAGGAGGTGCTGTCACTCTGCTGTGAATGGGTAGCTGACAACCTCATATTAAGCTAATGCTTAGCCATGTTCATATCAGACTGATACCAATTTATTCTACATTCTGGAAAAGAAGAGAGACCTGCAAGAGATATCGAAATGAACAGGTTCGACCAGACTTTCAGCTAATTGTCCAATTGTTTCTACAAAAAGAGGCAAAAGGAGTCAAGCTCTTTTGGCTAATAAAGCATATGTCGTAATGCTGATCCAACTGATGAAGAAGGCATTTCAGAACTGATGGCTCCCCTTGAATGTTCTAATATGTAACATATTTTTGGCACTTTTTGTTCCATTTTGGGGCTTTTTTTTTTTTTTTTTTCTCCTTTGGACATTCCTTGGCAGATGCTGAATTGCATGTTGCTTTACCTCTGTGTTGTTTTTTGACTTTTCTACTCTTATCCCAACAATTTACAAAGAGAAAGTTGACTTTGTGACAATAAAAATAAGAGGTGGAAAGTCTTCAGTGTCTTTGTTGTTTTACGTAAGTTTTTGCTTCAGAGACTACACCCACTCAAAATATATTTGACTAATTTTTTTTTTTTTTGATCTGGGTATAATTTCTTAATTTTTCCTTTTAACTTCCTTTACTGCTCTCTGGGGCTGCGATAGGGAGGGCTTCCTTCTGTTCTGTGACTTGGTCCCCAATATATTTTCATGGAGGATTCTGAGGCCTCGTGCATGTTTCACGTCTTTAATGCTGCTCCTAGGGGCATCTAGCATATTTTTTTTTTTAATTCTTTCCCTCTTTTTCTACCTCTAAATACCCCTGCATGCCAGCCTATGTGTCCATACACACATAAGCGTTTTAGAGGCATTAAAAAAAAAAAAAAAAACCCTGCCGGCGTGTCCAGGAGCAGCGGCCTTTTTGGCGGAAAAAATGCTTGATGCCTGTAAACGCACGTTAAATGCGCATTTATAGCTTGAGCGTTAATTCATTTCAGTGGCCAGAATACATTTTTTGATAGATATATAGATATATCTATATATCTATCTATAATTATATAATTATTAATGTGCAAAAACATGAAAATTAAGTGCAATGTAAATTGTATGATCTGAAACCTGTTTTTCTAGGCAAAAAAGAACTCAACATCAAAATTCATAAATAAAATATAATGCTAAAATAAGTTATAAAGGGCAATTGTGATATGAAATGGCTGAAATATATAAATTATTATTCTGGCCAATAAAATTAATTAACTTCCAGTCGCTTGACGTGCCTAAATGTGGTATACACATTTACAGGTGTTTTTTTTTTCTGCCAAAACGCTGCCAGAAAGAAATGAATCTGCACATTAAAGATCTGCCACTGACCACCCTACCAGTGGGCCAGTTGTGGCCCACGGCAATAGTTTGGAGATCCCTGCTCTAGCTACCAAGTGACGCAGTATTTTTTATGCATTTTTGCATTCTTTTTTTTTTTTGCAGTCATGTATCCATTTCCTACAAGAATGTTGCCAATGTCAATAGTATATTTAGCTGAATGTGTGAGAGGTGTCCAGAGACTTTAGCTGCTAGACCCAAGCAATGTTCTAGGGTAGGTTACTTGTTTCCTTATACCCAAAAGCACCTGTTGCCGAATTGTGGGGGAGCTAAACCAAGTTTACTATCGGTGTGTCAGGGAAACAGTCACTTGGCCTTGAAAGAACAGTGACAGGTTGATTTACTGAAACTGGAGAATGCAAAATCTGGTGCAGCTGTGCATGATAGCCAATGAGCTTCTAACTTCAATTTTGTTCGATTAAGCTTTGTAAAAAGAAAAAACCTGGAAGCTGATTGGCTACCATGGCCTGCTGCACCATATTTTGCACTTTCCAGTTTTAGTAAATCAACCCCAGTGTGTCTTTAAAGTATAATAATACCCAAGAGTAAAATGTAATATCGCCGCTTACCAGTCTCTTAGATGTTGTGGCTGCATTAGTTTTCTTATTTTAAGGCCAAGTACATTTTCTGCACTTACAGGAAAATACCTATTGAACTTGCTGGCAATTCACTGTCCTTGTACATTCCTATGCACAACGTCGTTCCTCCATTGATAGAGTACAGAGAGGGAGCATTGTCACCCTAGGACAGGGAGTTTGTTACTGGCAGATGCACCAGGTGAAAATAAAGGGGGGGGGGGGCCTAAAAAGAAAATGAACGACGGCTACAGCATGGCCGGCCAGTGTCAGGATGGTGTCATATGATGTCCTCCCATGACCACTTCGTCATTGGGACACAGCTGGTCACAGATCTGGGTTAAGGGCCAATCACAGTGGCCCTTTACCACGTGATCATTTGTGTCCAATCACAATGTAAACACAAGCCGATTTAAGGAGAGCCGATAACCAGCTTGTGTGAAAGGGACATCACATTATCAGTGCAGTCCCAACAGTGCCCACCAGTACCTCCTCATCAATGTCAACTATCAGTGCTGCCACCAATAGGCAGCACTTTTTTTTTTAATTTTCTGTCTTTCTTTTTTTGCTAAATAAACAAAAAAAAAAAAAAAATTCATATGGGTACAGTGTAGCATGACCATGCAATTGTCATTTAATGTAATTCAAAGTGTTCCAGACAAGACAATTGGCCTGGACAGGAAGGGGGTTCTAAGCCCTCATTCACACGAGGCGGACTCTGCTTCCACGGGGCCCGCCCGCTCAGCGGGAGATCTCTCTGTTGATCTCCGCTGAGCCGGCGGATGACAGGTCCCTCTCTGCTCACTGAACAGGGAGGGGCTTGTCAGGCGCCGCTGCTGCCTATGGAGGGATCGGATGAAAACAGACAGCATATCCGTTTTCATCAGATCTCACCCGATCCGATCCGCCAGCGACGGATCTGGACGTTGGGCCATCCGTCTGCTTTTTGCGGATCGGACAGGGTCGGATGTCAGCAGACATGTCTCCGCTGACATCCGTCGCTAAATAGGCTAACATGGAGCGCCCGTTCAGGTCCACCGTCAAAACTGACAGGCGGACCTGAACGGTCCGATCATTTGAAAGGGTTCTATGTCATTTTCTGGCAAAAAATGCTGATTTTTACATGTAAACAAACAGTATCAGAAAAGGCCTGGTCTTCAAGTGGTAAACTTTATTTTTTTTTTTTATATATTTGGCTGCACTTGTAATATATATTGTGCTCTGATTGGTTAGTGACTTAAAGTGGAACTAAAAACACCAGTCCATTACAAAACCTATGATTGGGCAGGCTATTTAATAATAAGATAAACCTACCTGCCTTCTCGCAGTCTTCTGTGGTATGTACACTGAGCTGCTTATGCGCAGCTCAGTTTACATAGCTGGTGCGGTCCCTGTGTGCCAGGATGAGCAACTCCTGCATTTAGGATTTATGCGATCCTGTCAATTAAGATAGCAGAAGACTGACACCCAGAAGAAGGTGGCAGCGATAGACTATTGGAGAACAGTAAGCATTGTGACTTTAGGTCCATTTTTAGTAAAGAGCAATATAGACACCTGTTCTCTGTCTTTATAACTGCACAGTCCCTAGCAGCTGCCCGTAGAAGTTCAACCCCTAGAGATCCAATCAGAGAAAATAAAACAAGGTGTAGTGCTTGCTCGTCTATGAATATACAAGATATAAAAGTGCAAAGCTCACTCCACTACGCAGTGGTAATGTGTCTTCCTACTGAATGTATTATTAGGAAACCTTTATGGATGTGCACATATGTAAAGTGTAAAAACATGAAAATGAAAGTGCAATGTGTAAAACAGAAGTAAATTGTATGGTCTAAAACTTGTTTTTCTATGCAAAAAAAAAACTAACTTCAGTCGACCCTCGCAAAGTCGCGGTTCAGAGTTTGCGGATTTTTCCTTAGAATCAAACTAATTATTGTTCGCAATTTCAGAAACTGCAAATATCCTCCGCAATTTTTTTTAACGGTAATGTATTAAGCTGACTTTGAAATGAAATGAAAGTGTTTTGGAAGCATATTTAGGGTTTAACCACTTCAGCCCCGGAAGGTTTTACATTGTACCCAAATAAAATTGATGCCTTTTTTTTTTCCCCCCACAAATAGAGCTTTCTTTTGGTGGTATTTGATCACCTCTGTGGTTTTTATTTTTTGTGCTATAAACAAAAAAGTCCTTCAAATTTTGAAAAAAAAAAAAAAACACTTTTTTATTTTCTGTTATAAAACACACCCAATAAAAAAATAATAATAATAATAATAAAAAAAAAAACTAATTCCTTCATCAGTTTAGGCCAATATGTATTCTGCTACATAATTTTAGTAAAAAAAAAAACCCAATAAGCGTATATTGATAGGTTTGCACAAGTTATAGCGTCTAAAAAATAGGGGATAGATTTATGCCATTTTTATTATTATTTTTTTTACTAGTAATGGTGGTGATCAGTGATTTTTAGAGGGACTGCGACATTGCGGCGGACAGATCGGACACCTAACTGACATTTTTGAGGACCAGTGACATTATTACAGTGATAAAAATATGCACTGACGTACTAATGGCATGGCGGGAAAGGGGTTCACATCAGGGGCGATCAAGGGGTCAACTGTGTTCCTTGGGTGTGTTTACTAACTGTATGGGAGATGGGCTGCCTGGGAAAACACAACAGATCTGTCTTCCTGCACAGCAGAAAGACAGGATCTCGGTGTAATTCCCCAACAGAATGGAGATCTACCTTGTTTACTTCAGAAGATCCCTGTTCTCTCTCTGCGGGGAACGCTGGCTAATCAGCACGTGCTCACAGAAGCTAGTGCACAAACCGCCGTACTAGTACTGCGATTCGCACAACTGAGCCACCTTCCCGCAGTATACCTGTGGCGGGTGGTCGGCAAGTGGTTAATCTATAAAAAAAAAAAATAGCCATTTATAGGCTTTTTTTTAACCACATCCATAATATGAAGATTTTCACAATTCACAAAGGGAAAAAAAAAAACGCAAATTTTGGGGGTCGACTGTATATGAACTCAACATCAAAATTAATAAAATATAATGCTAATAATCAGTTATAAAGGGCAATCGTGACATGAAGTGGCTGAAATATAATTAGTAATTATTATTCTGGCCGATTAAATAAATTCTTGCTCAAGTGCTTGACACATCTAAATGTGGTACACATGTTTACAGGTGTCAAGTGTTTTTTTCCGGGAAAAATGCCGCTGCCAGGAGGAAGGGCATCTAGGGAAGATGGCAAAACATAATTTTTAATAGTTATTAATGATCATCAGAACATTTTTTTTCTTCTTCTGCTTAACTGTGCTATGTATAGTTCTATGTACTAGCTCTGACCACAAGAGGGAGTGCTATCAGGTTTTAAATTGCATGCAAGTTGCAAAATAAAAGTCTGCAAGATTATCATAGTACTTTTAAAGGGTCATTTTACCCAACACGAGGTTAGTGATCTACAGTATGCCCTCTAATGCTGTTTTCATTAAAGTACGTGTCCCAACTTAATACATAAAAATGTGCTCCTGAAGCATTATTTGGTATAATTACAATAGTATTTCAGATTTGTGGCAAAGGATATTTAGAGCTCTGTATTCATTTCTAGTGATTGATTGGCATTCAGTTTGACATAGAGATAAAGGGACTGATTTACTACAGGCAAATAGGCTGTTCACTCTGCAAGGGAATGTTCCCAATTGTGTGCAAAGAGAATAAAAAAAATGTGAGCTTTACCTTATTCCCTAAGCTAGGGGGAATTATCTTGCAAAGTAAACAGCCTATTTGTCTTTAGTAAATCTATCTCATAGTAGGGACTAATCCTCATGTTTAAACATGTACTTCACTTTAGTGATCTGAGAGTGTTGCTGTTGACCTCCACTTTTTCTCATGGTATTATTATCCCAGTTTCCCTTTCATTCATTTTTTACATTCCAGTTTTGTTTTAAAAACAAGTCAGCAAAAGCAACTCTACTACTTCTGTCCTCACAAGGTCATGTAGAGTGAACCTTTACCCAGGAAATTGGTAAAAACCCCATACTCCCTTGCACTGCCATCCTCCAGGTGCCTATGTGCCAAGTGTGTTCTTCAACTAGTGCTACAGGATTCCAGAATATTGCAGAGTGCTGGTGGCAGACAAGCAACCAAACTCAATGTACTAAACTGTCAGGCAAGAGCATATTTTATCAGCTGGCAAAGGTAAGATCGGGTGGAATCAAGGAACATACATTGTTTAGGGCAGCAGTTGTTTGGGTTTCCTGAGGACGACCAGAGGGGAAACGCATTGAAGCTAGGCCCACATCGTCATGACATAACGTATGCTGACATCATTTCTGGGCTGGGATCCAGTTTCGCAGTGATGACCATTACCCCCCATATACAAACAAATGTTGCATGCACCAGGTGCTTGGTTTAAAAGGCACATAAAAAAGTGAGTGTTTTTCTGTTGTGTTTTTTTTTTTTTTTTTTAAATAATAAACTTACCGGAGTGGTTTTACACTGAGATATTCTTCCTGTCATCCTTCCCTTTGAGGGTCAATACTAAGTAAATTGAACAGAGCTGGTCAAAATCCAAGTGTTGTCGAGCAACAAGGGTGAATGCCCCACAAGCGCTATTGACCATACTAGTGATAGGTGGTCATTTCATTTGGTGAGTGCAAATCCATGTGGGGCACCACAAGCACAGTGGAATAGTGCACCATGTTATATTTTTAAAGAGCACCAGCACTTTATCACATTGGGACCTTATGTGCTTCAATTCTTTTTATTCAATATTTAAATATAAAAGGACATAACATCAATACAAGACAATCAAAGACACCTAGGTAATATTCCTGAAATCAACAAAAAAAGAAAAAAACAACCATAAGAAACCAGGTAGGATTCAAATGCGCCACAATAAATATATATAATTACAAACCTATAATAATTATAAAATACAAGGTGTATCTCCTGGAAAAATATCCTTTTTTTTTTAAATCAAATATTCTTTATTGAAAAACTTTTTCCATACTTACACATAGCCAAAAAACAACCTCAATAACCCTTCTCCCACCCACAGCCTTCCTTTATTTTCCCCATTGTTCATTCCCCATAGATTGTACATACTTTCATGTCCTTCAGTTTTCACTCCCCCCCCCCCCCCCACTCCACACATATAGCTCTATGGCTGGCGTCCCTTCACATCTAGCCAGGATTTCCATATTCTCTCATGTTTCTTTAAACATCCCCACTTACTATATGTCAATTTTTCCTTCTATATCGTGTTGTTTATAACATTTACCCATTTTCCACATGTCAGGGGAGCCATCGCTTGCCACTTCTGTGCAATCCGCTTTCTTGCTTGAAATAAACATCTAATTATTGCAATCTGTATGTTACCAGTAAATCCATTCCTCTCCATGTGTCCCAACACACACATCTTAGCATCTAGGTCTAAAGATGTCATAAATTTGGTTTTTGGGACATCAATAACCTCTTTCCAATATCTATGTAGGTTTGGGCATCTCTAGACTATATATATATATATATATATATATATATAATCAATCAGATCTCCCTTTGTGTCTCCACACCTTGGGCATTTAGCATCTAATCTCCATAGAAACAAAAACATCTTTAAGGGGGTACGATATGTTCTATGTAACAAAAATGAACGGGATTCTATCTGCGAGGGAGACAATGACACCACTGGCCCTAATTCCGAAATACGATTCCACTGCTCCTCTGTTATATTCCCTATATCCTCCTCACATTTTTTTCTTACTCGGGAGTTCTTCATCTCCCCCTATGTCTACTTTACTTATATGAACATAAATATCGGAAATCAGCCCCTTGGAGGTCTCTGCGTTAACCACCTTTTGAAGAAGAGGCATCTCACTCCACTCCAATGCCCTCCCCTTGAACTGCGCATTCAGAAGCATGTCTAACCTGTAAATACCTATAAAAGGACTGGTTCGGGACAGCATATTCCTCCCTTAGTTCTTGAAATGATTTCAACCTCCCTACTCTTTACATTTGTGCCAAATAATGAATGCCACATCGTTCCCACTCCTCAATTTTCCCCATTACATTAAGCTCTTTTAAATTTTTATTATCCCATAGAGGAGAGTATTCCGTAAACCCATAATATCTCAGTAGGGCTTTAGTTGATTGCCAACTTTTTTCCATTAATTGCAATGTGGGGCACCTAGAAAGAAAAGAGGCTGCCTCAACTACTATTTGACAGTATTACTCCCCTTCCTGCATTGCCTCCTACTGATAAATTACTTCCCCCCCATATGCTGCAATTGTGCGGCTAAAAAATAACTCCTCGGATTTGGCAATGCTAGCCCCCCCCCCCCCTTTTGGTAGTTGTAGTGCACATGGGTGTATTCTAGCCAAGCCTTTTTTCCAAATTAACTCTCTGAAAAACTATCGATTTTGTTAAACCAGTGCTTATGTATCCAAAACTGGAGAGTTATGCAGCAGATACAGAATCTGTGGCATCCAGACCATTTTAATTAAGTTGCAATATCCAGCTAGCCCATGCAGAGGCCCGAGGGACGGTCCGCAGCTCTGGTTCCTTCTCATGGAGCAGCGGCCATCTTGCTACACCCGGCTCCAGTGCCTGCACTGACTCCTGGCCTTCCTGACTCCCCTGCACCCAGCTTACTCCTCACATGGTCACCGGAGCCATCCAGCCTGCTAACTGCCGCCTTCATCCCTCATGTTACATGCCTGCACAGTGGCCTGGAGGTGAAATCACGGATCCAGCAGAGTGACTAGAGGCTATCTTTCTACACCCCAGTAACTGCTTGCGGCCTCCCCGACTCCTTAATGCCAGCTTCATGTCACATCTAACCGCCAGATCATCCTAGCAGGTCAGATTGCAGCCCCCGGCTAGGATAGCAGCAGGCATTCACCTCTGTTTGTCATGCGGCCGTGACCCTGGGCCCAGAGCCACGTGTGGCGGCCATCTTTCTCCACCCTGCTACAGTGTTAGCACTCACTCCTGGTCTCCCTGACTCCTCTGCACCCGGATAAAATCCTGCCACTGGAGCTACCCAGCTTGTTATTCTGCCGCCTGCAGCTTACATCGAAGCACTCCTCTGCTCACGCAGCCGTCTGAGGATCAGTTCGCAACACCTGCCCCGTGAGTAGCGGCCATCTTACTACTCACTAGCAATTGCTTTTGCCCTCCCTGCCTTCTCTGTGCCCAAACCTTGCTCTACCTGGCCACTGGCCACCCCCACAGCACCTAACACTGCTGCCCCACAATAGTATAGCAGCAAGTTTTCACCTCAATCTGTGGTGCGGGGGGACAAGCCGCGGCCGTGGTCTCAGCTCCAGCATCGCAGGTAGAGGCCATCCTGCCTCTTAATAACAGCAACACTTCCCTGACCCTCCTGCTGAGCCTCATCTTTCAAAAGCAACCAAGCTTGCTTGCCAGATAAGGAACTATCTGATGCCGTCAAAGAAGCGATCCACAGCTAAACAACAGCCCAGGACTAAGGTTGCGACCCCAACCACGAGTGTGGATTCCACCTTACTCAAAAGGCTACAGAGCGTATTGGTGGATATGGAGGAAAGTTCTTCTGCTGACATCTCTGTACCTCCTCTACCCCAGTCCCCTACAGGTGGCACGAACATAATCTTAGGAGCGATTCAAAGCAGTAGAACATCTCTATTGGTGCGGATCGATTATCTGGCAGAGTGCAACATTATCCGGAATGATTTGGATAAAATGCGGGGGCACCTCTCTGAATCTGAAACCCGGATCTCAGAGGTGGAGGATCAAATGGGACAACATACTGTCCAGCTCTCTGATCTGCAAAACATGATAAAATCTCTGGTGGCAAAATCGAATGAGACGTAACAACGTTGGGCCTTCTGGAGGGCTCGGAGGGCGATCACCCGGCGGACTTTGCAGAAGCCTTCTTTAAAGACTTACTGGGGTTGGCTGATATTTCCCCTACATATGTAGCGGAATGTGCTCATCGGGTTCCAATGAGTCGATCTATCCCATGGACTCCCCCTCGTCCCTTCCTGGTACGTTTCCTAAACTACCGCAATGGGGACCGTATACTCTCAGAGGCCAGGAAGCACCAGAATCTACAATATGGTAACGCTCATATCATGCTATTTCCCCGATTTCTCTCCAGAAATTCAGAAGGAACGTAAAACCTTCAATGATGTTCACCGCAGACTATGGGATTGCAACATTAAATATGGAATGCTCTATCCTAGTCACCTTCAAGTTCAGCATGACGGCGCTATAAGCTGCGTTAAGGTCAAGATGCTACTCTATCACGTGAGTCTTGAGGGCCACTCTGTAGCTTGTAATTTCTCCTAAACTATGGAGGTATGGCTATATTCTATACAGTTATATTTTGCCTGGAGTCTGTGCTCCCTTATCCCTCATCATCTTCCTCTGTGGGGCCTGCAACTGTGGCCCTGTTCTTTGGACAGGCCTAACCATGGCTCACTCCCCAGAAGTCATCCCAATAAAATATATTTTATTGCCCGCTTGGGACCTTGTCTCTGAAAAGATTTCCATGCTACTCCCCTCCCAAGTGTTGAGCGTCCATCCTTTCATGTCTAGGAGATCCTATGTTCAGGGAGCTGTTCACACGAGACTCTACAAGATAAGTTCACTGCCCTCTCCCACTGACTTTTCATGGTAGTAACTGAAGCTTGTGCCTGGAATGTAACTCTTCACCCCTGCTGGAATACACCATTGAAGCAATTGGAACTGTTTGGGATATTAAAGCGGAGGTCCGCTGAAAAAAAAATATTAAAAGCCAGCAGCTACAAATACTACAGCTGCTGACTTTTAATAAATGGGCACTTACCTATCCAGGGAGCCCGCAATGTCGGCAGCCGAAGCCGATCCGTCCTTCGGCTCTCGGCTGCTGCCGCTGCCATCCTCGGTAAGGGAATAAGGAAGTGACTTCCTGACTTCACTTCCTGGTTCCCTACTGCGCATGCGCGAGTCGCGCTGCGCATCCTCTCAGGTCCCTGCTGTGTTCTGTGTCTCACAGAATACAGCGGGGGAGGACGGTGTAGGCGTTGGAAGTAGCATAGGTCACCGCAAGCGCCGCGGTGATCTATGCCAGGAAGTGGGAGCAAATACCTGTATTAGACAGGTATCTGCTCCCTCCTCCCCCCCTGAAAGGTGCCAAATGTGACACCGGAGGGGGGGGGGGAATCCAAAAAGTGGAAGTTCCATTTTTGGGTGGAACTCCACTTTAAACTGACCTAGTTGTTATTATATGGTCAGTAGGAAGTTCATAGTTTCTTAGAGTAGAATCAACTAAGGACTGTTCTGGGATTGGAACTAACCTGTTTATTTGTTGGGGACTCATGGTCAGTAGGGAGTTTACAGGGTTTTTTTGTTCCGCTAATCATGCTCCAGATTTGTTTTGGTTCAGTTCACCAATCTATGCATCATTATAGCACCTTTTTTTTCAGGTTTCTCCAGGAAGTCAACTCTCTCTACCTCCTGCTATATGTACTTTATGTATTCAGGTCATGTATCCCCTTGCTAGAGTTATGGAGTTGAAATTGTTATCGTGGAATGTTAGGGGGCTCAAAGATAAGTTCAAGAGGGCACTAATGTTCAAATATCTGAATCATCACAGACCCCATATTCTATTTTTACAAGAAACCCACTTGGTAGGTAATAAGATTTTAGCATTACACAGATCATGGGTTCAGCAGGCCTTCCATGCTACCTATTCAGGTTATGCTAGGGGTGTGGCAGTCCTTTTGAACAAATCCCTAGCATATACAGTGTTACATCTCATTACTGACACACTGGGCAGATATATTATTCTGTTATTGGAAATTAACGCTATGGTATTTGCCCTTGTCAATGTATATATACCCCCTCCCTTTAACCAGCAGGTCCTGTATATCAATGTTTTCACACATTTACAGCTACCCTCGATTGCATCCAGTTCTAGAATATTGGCGGCGCTTGACATTGAGAAGGCCTTTGATTCTGTGGCCTGGCCTTATATGCTTTCAGTGCTTGAGACTATGGGGTTTGGGCCAGAATTTCTGAAATGGGTGCAGTTGCTTTACTCCTGCCCATTAGCCCAGTTCAAGCTGGGGGGCGAACCCTTTCCAGTCAGGAGGGGTACAAGACAAGGTTGCCCGTTGTCTGCGGCACTGTTCGCTATTGTGATGGAGCCGGTGGCATCCGTGTGGGAACCTTGGTGGAAAATATGCATGTGCTTATCAAGCATGTGTTTGATAAAGGAACGCGGCTATTCCTCCACCAATGGCTTGCTAGTTCTGAAACGCGACACATTTTTGTGACGTCACTGCCGGACGCCGTGCAGTGTTTGCTCCCCAAGCCTCGTTCTGATCCAGATCACACGGCCGTGTTTCTCTCCACACAACATTGTGGAGACACGACGCGGCCAGCCAGAGGCACTGGCGTCTGTCCTCCCCCACTCATTATTCTTGGAACCCCTATCTTTGTCTGATGGACTCTGTTCTATCCCACCGGACTGTGATATGAATAAGCCTGTATAAGCCTGGACCGCTGAAGTAGACCACGCTGTGCTCAGCCATCCCACCCTTTCCTGCCTGGATTTGATGTGGTGTCAGCCTTATAGGATCTGCTGTGACTTGCAGTCCTACTCCATCTCTTCAGCCCAGCAAACAGACCTGAATGAAACTCCTCTTTCCTCCATGTGAGTGGATATTGTTGTTTAAATAAATTGTTTTATGATATATACTCAGAGGCACCCCTCTCCTTAAGAACATTTTGGTAACTGGAAAAACTTTTTTACAAAATGCAAACTGGGCTTTAATGGTACCGCATCACATTAGTATTGTTAAAATCAAGATTTTTTTTCAAATATCAAAATATTTAAAGACTAAATCACATAAAACTTCACAATACATTATAAAAGTGACCAATTTAACATTTTAAAAGATTTCTTCCTCCACAAGTTTCACATCCACCATCCACTGACCAGCTACATCGATACAGATATTTTGATCCAAAATATACATTTGCTTCCAAGGGTACATTTATATACAAATTGCTGATGATCCAATGGAATGAAAATGTCTCTAAGCTGCTTCATTAGGAGAGCATGTATGTTCAAACCTGAACTCCAGGAATTGTTTGTATTGAATACTTACATATGTAAGTAAGCATATTTCATTTTTTAGGGAAGCTGGAAATCATGATCTTCTAGGTCCTGTTTAGGTTCTATGTGTGCAGCTATCCTACAGCACACTAACTACAGGGGATTGTTCTCTTGGCTCCGCCATTTTTTTTCAATGAATACAAGGTATTCTTTGATTGGATGAGGTGGAGAGGAAGGACACAATCGCCACCTCGTTCAATCAGATAAAAACCTTGTATTCAATGGAAAAAATTGAAAGCACTCTTTGGCGGTGCCAAACAAGCGCCCCCCTGTGGTTACTATGCAGAAGGGCAGCTGCTTTCCTAGGACTTGCGCAGGACCCAGGAGATTGCGGATTTCCAGCTTTCCCAGTAGTGCATCAGGTATGAAATATGAATGCTTAAATTGGGCCAAGCTGGACCAATGAAAGTGTGCAAAACAAATAATTCTGTGAGTTCTGCTTTAAGTAAGTAATAACGTACATACAAAGGTGCTGTTGATATCCAACCATACCAGTTATAAAACGTAAAAAAAACATGTTAACGGCTACTTTTTGATGTATTATAATGTTTTATGCACTTATATCTCTCTTACACTATTGCATAATTGAATAGAAATTATATTTTTTACTTTACTAATGGATGCAATGTGATACCGTTTAAGTTCTTCCATTCGTGAAAAGTGCAGATGGGGTACCAGGGCCAACCACTGTTACAGTATAATACATTGCATATTGCAATAATAACTGGAAAAAAGTCCTCTCTGTCTTCTGTGCAGCATCCAGCAAGACGGATCTATATATACAGTATATAATAAGCAGTGGAGTGCTGGACAGTGATTGGCTGGTCATGTTTTCTGACAAGCAGCCTGCAGCTGTTCCTCTCACTCCTCTGTCAGAAGGTTTGTTAAAAGGAAACACAAATTACCCTGCCATTCTCGCCAGCCCAGTTCTGCAGTTTCATAACTCCAGGTTTCTGTGTGCGTTACATACTGGGAACCTTTCCTATGTTATAAGTAGCTTTCGTGAAGAACCAACTGGTTGAAACGAACGTCATTAGGATTTGGCTGGGCCCATTGTATAATATTTCAGCCTGCAGTATCCTGGTTTTGGCCTGCCTTCTACATCTGGGATTCCCTTAGGTCTGGTGAAATTCTAGAACAGTGTCATAATTGTAACCTACTGTATGTCCCGAAATAATGTGAGACATCCCTGTGCTCCACCAACCCATCTGCTTCATTCACTGTGACAGTCCCAGGCCAGGGAAGAAAGCGGGCTTATTATCTGTGTGAAGCCGAAGCTGCCATCTTCCCAATACCGAAGCTGCCATCTTGTTATCCAAGTCAAAAGTCTATGTATCTGTTAATTAAAAAATGGGGCACTGAGGCTTAAAGTACATCTTAAAACCCCATTCACACCTTTTTAAAATGTGCATTGTAAATATGTAATACTTTTTCAAGACACTGTGTACTTATATATATATATGTGTGTGTGTGTATATATAATTGCATTTTATAGTTGCCCCCCCTGCTTTTGTCCCTGTCCCCCCATGTGCCCCTCCTAAATATGAAAGCTGGAGACACCACTTCCACTCACTGCCCCCCTGCATCTAAAAGAAGACTGCCATTACTGTGCAGGTGCAGGCAGCAGAGAGATGACATCATCTCTCACTGCCCGCCCTCACTCTGGAACAACAGGGACACTGTCACTGGTCACTGGCAAGTGACAATCTCCATCTGGTGGCAGGCAAAAGTGGCAAGTGACACGCTCAGGCTCCCACTGATTATGGTGAGTTGAACTTTTTAATCTTATATTACAATGTAATAATAGAAATAATGCGCCTCAATCATCCTGACACCATATTAACCATGGTGCCGTGATGATTGAAGCGCCAACACCAACCATTGCCTCGACAAATTGCCTGCAAAAATTTTGGCAGTGCCCCTCCTGAGATTAGACTCTGGATCCGCCCCTGGTATGACAAGTGGTACAATATGTGATATGTGAGTGGAGAGGGGTTAAAACACGTTATAACCAAAAGGGAAAATAAAAGAAAATCCAAAATTTTGGGTTGTCTCCACAACAGGAATAGTGGGGATATCTTCCAATGGAGACACTAGTTCTGGTGACACTGGTAACAGTCCGGGATTCCCTCACTTTAGAAGGATTTTCTCTCACATCCTGTTTTGGCTAAGGGACAGGAAGTAAAGAAAAATCTCCCCAACGGAACACAGATGGCAAAAATAAATCTAATGGGCGTTATAGCCATCTCTTACACTATCCAAAATGGAAAAAAATGCCTTTTGTAGCACTTTGCTTCTGTTAGGCTAAATTTAGTTTTTGGCTTAACTGTAGTCAGTAGAGCAAGGATCTGCTCCTTTGGTCAGGGTTTCCTAAGCTGAGTGATTGATTTCTCCTACCTGTTTCTGGAAGAAGCTTTCAGAAGATAAAGCAGGAGGGTCAGCCAATCAGTTATGGATATTTATCATACCTCAGCGAATCCCTAGAGGGGGGTTGCTGGGGAGGTATAGTTTGTGAGCCTTTCCAGAGTGTTCTTCCGCAACGTGGTTTCTGCTTCTCCTTGCCCCTGGGTGGCAGTTTTTGTGAGACAGAAATTGCAATTGGGCCTCAGCTGGAGCTGGGCAAAGAGCCTGGAGATAATTGCGAAAGGGATTTTTGCTGGAGGACACTGCCATGGAGTTCTGGTCTGGAGAAGGATCTTTTGTCTCTCTCACTGAAGAGTGTCATGTGGAAGCTATATGGCAGACAGCTTCTGGGACATTTTTGCGTAAGACCTACTGTGGGACTTTCATGTGTGTTTCCAGCTATAAGAAATGTACTAGAATTTTGTCCTCCTGTTGATTTCTGATATTGTTTCAGAGTATCCTGAACACTTAAATCCACTCCTGTTCAAGTTTTCTGCAATACATTCACTAAAAAGACAGCCCCTAGACTGTATTGTCGGTGTGCATGGAACTGTGTCTGTGGCAGGCAGCCTCTGTACTAGCAAGGGAGACCTTGGCATCTTCTCTGTGGCCCCTTCGGGGCGAGTGCTACACTTTAATTCTATTGTAATACAATGTATGGACAGCTTTAAGGAAAGAAGGGAAAGGGGCGACACAATTGAAACATTTCATGTATTCCTCGTGAATTGTTTTGTAATTTAAATGTACTGTCTGCCTTTATTAACTGTTGCGCAAACTGTTGGGCTAAATCCCATATAATAATAATAAAAAATATATAAATAAGAAAAAAATAAATAAAAAAGGGACACACTAGATGGACCATTTTAGCTTTTTCTGAGGTCAGTCTTCTGTGTTTCTATATTTATCCTGGCAGGACTATAGAAAATGTCCCTGGCATGAATATAGGATAAAATCGTTTTGAAAGAACATTTATTTTTACATAGCTGTTATAGTTCAAATTCTGCATTAAAGGAGAGCTCCAAGAAGCAAATTTATCATAAGTAAACTTGCAGTAAAAACACATTGCACAGTAGGCACCATGGGGTGTCGGCATGTACCTTTAGATTCTTATCCTCCAGTTTTTCTGTAACTCAGTGTTCTGTCCCTCCCTCCCTGGCACCTCTCTCTTGACCACTGTGGTCTTTAAATTTGCTAGAAACCTTAAAAAAATACAAGGCTGAGGGATCATCATCAGCATTCCAACTTTACAAAAAATGCATCAAGAAATGTAAGGGTGCAATCAGGGTGGCTAAGATAGAACACGAAAGGCACAAATCACAAGAAGTACACAAATAGTAAGAAAGGGAGATCAGATCATATTGGTCCCATAAAGAATGATTATAGGAATCTGGTTACTAAGGATGGAGAGATGGCGAAGGTATCAAATTTATTCTTCTCCTTCACAAGGGAATCAGGGGGCTTCAGTAATCAAAATTGCAATGTTTATCCTCATGATGCGTCACAGGAAGCACCCTCATGGCTAACAGAGGATAGAATTAGGAATAGGCTTGAAAAACTAAACATTAACAAGTCACCGTGACCAGATGGCTTGCACCCGAGGGACCCTTAGGAACTCAGTCAAGTACTTGCCAGATCATTGTTCCTAATTTTTTACGAACAGTCTACTGACTGGAATGGTACCATCTGATTGGAGAAAATCCAATATAGCACCAATATTTAAAAAAGGGTCAAGATACATCCCTGGGAATTACAGACCAGCTAGCCTAACATCAATTGTATGCAAGCTCTTGGAGGGGATGTTAAGGGACTATATACAACAGTTTAGTAATG
Organism: Aquarana catesbeiana; assembly: GCF_042186555.1. Taxonomy (NCBI): domain Eukaryota; kingdom Metazoa; phylum Chordata; class Amphibia; order Anura; family Ranidae; genus Aquarana; species Aquarana catesbeiana. The sequence continues at coordinate 366,895,148 of NC_133329.1, forward strand.
ACAACAGTATCATTATCAGTAATCAGCATGGATTCATGAAGAATTATTCTTGCCAAACCAATCTATTAACCTTCTATGAGGAGGTGAGCTGCCATCTAGATAAAGGAAGGCCCATAGACGTGGTGTATCTGGATTTTGCAAAAGCATTTGATACAGTTCCCCATAAATGTTTACTGTACAAAGTAAGGTCCGTTGGCATGGACCATAGGGTGAGTGCAGGGATTGAAAACTGGCTACAGGGGAAAGTTCAGAGGGTAGTGATAAATGCGGAGTACTCGGAATGGTCCGGGGTGGAAAGTGGGGTCCCCCAGGGTTCTGTCCTGGGACCAGTTCTATTTAATTTATTCATAAACGACCTGGAGGATGGGATAGACAGCTCAATCACTATTTGCGGATGATACTAAGCTAAGCAGGGCGATAACTTCCCCACGGGATGTAGAAACCTTGCAAGAAGATCTGAACAAATTAATGGGGTGGCCAACTACATGGCAAATTAGGTTTAATGTAGAAAATTTTAAAATAATGCATTTGGGTGGCAAAATTATGAATGCAATCTACTCAATGGGGGGAGAACCTCTGGGGGAATCTAGGATGGAAAAGGACCTTGAGCTAATAGTAGGTGACAGGTTCAGCAAAGGGATGCAATGCTAAGATGCTGCAAGCTAAGGAAACAGAATATTGACATGCATTTAAAAGAGGATTAACGTCAGAGATAAAATGATAATTCTCCCACTCTACAAGACTCTGCTCCGGCCACACCTGGAGAATACCGTCCAGTTCTAGACACCAGTCCTCAGGAAGGATGTGCTGGAACTGAAGAGAGTCCAGAGAAGGGCAACAAAACTAATAAGGGGTCTGGAGGATATTAGTTATGAGAAAAGGTTACGAGCACTGAACTTGTTCTCTCTGGAGAAGAGATACTTGAGGGGGGATATGATTTCAATGTACAAATACCGTACTGGTGACCCCACAATAGGGATAAATTTAATAAGACACGTGGGCAATTACTAAAATGAGAAGAAAAGTGCTTTAACCTTAAACTGCGTAGAGGGTTCATTACTGTAAGAGCGGTAAGAATGTGGAATTCTCTTCCACAGGTAGTGGTTTCAGCGGGGAGCATCGATAAATTCAAAAAACTATTCGATAAGCACCCAAACGACCACAACATACAGGGATATACAAAGTAATACTGACATATAATTACACACATAGATTGGACTTGATGGACTTGTGTCTTCTTTAAACCTCGCCTATTATGTAACTATGTAACTGTGTAAGGGGATTTCAGAGTGAGGAAAGGAGAAAAAACAAACAAGTGGGACTTTACATATGTCTTCGGGAGTAGACGTATGAAAAATCAAGTATAAGGTACAATAAATTACAACAATTTTTTATTGCAAAGAATCAAATATAAAATTGCCAGTGGACATATACAATAGTCATAATAAAAACAATGGAGTAGGCATGACATAGAACAGTTACAATGAAGTGAACTGTCTATGCATTTTGTGGGGCTTCCCACTTCATCAGAACCCTCTATGCCTTTTAAAAGTATTCAGTCATCGTTGAGAGTAACCTTATTCTGAAAGAAAAAAACAAGACTAGATAATAGAATACCATAGAATGTACAAAAGACTTGCAACTAGAAAGAAACATAATAGAGAATAATACTACTTTTACATAAGGTTATTTTGCACTCACTGTCTTAGGTATCTTTTTTTAGAGTGTGCTAAATTGAAGCAGTGCTCCAATACACAGAATATTTCAGTTTGAGAGTTATAAACAAAAAAGAAACTCAAGATGAACCTAAAGGTCGGTAATGTGAACCGGCACTGTATGAAGGATTATAATAGCAGGTCATGATCTAAATCCGACAAGCCCACACAACCTGCTTGATGAGCCATATCTAAATAAACTGGACCCTACATATCACCATGTTATCCCCTTGATCTGTTTTCTATTAATGTCTCAAGAGTCATGGCCATTTACGCAAGTGCCTAGGCAGCGGTCATTGTTACAGATGGTAAACAGCTTGTGTCTTAAGGCAAGGTCAACACATGAGAATTACTGAGAGGATATCATTATTTGCGCTTGAATTTAGGGTCACTTTATTTTAATGTGACCGTATTAAAGGAGAGACTAAAAGTTATGGACAGAAGCATTTCATTTTGCCATGTACCATGCTGAAAAAGCATGTAAAGAATGAAATAAGAAGATTGCCATTGCTGGAAGAACGAAGAAGGTAGACATGGCAACTAACATCTAGCATTTTCGGGAGTGGAGCAGCTGGCCGACTCCATGGAGGTTATTTACCAAAGGCAAATAGACTGTTCACTTTGCAATGTGCAGTTGCACACTCCAGAGCTTAGTAAATGAGGTAAGGCTTCACTTTGCAAAGAATGCCCAATCACATGCAAGGAAAATAAAAAAAACAGCATTTTTGTTTGCACGTGATTGGATGATGGAAGTCAGCAGAGTTCCTGCTCATTTACTTAGCTCTGGAGCAACTGCTTTTCAGTGTGCAACTGCACTGTGCAAAGTGCACAGTCTGTCTGCCTTTAGTAAATCAACCCCTGTGTTTCCTTTATGGCAGGTTTCCTTTAAAATGCAAGCCTAGGTAACCAATTATAGAATTGCTAATACTGTCCTGTGAACATTATGCCAGAGCTAAGAATTAGATCCACATAATTTACTTTAAAGTATATCTAAACCCAAAACTTTGCACCCTCTACAGAGGCAGTTTTCAGAACCAGGAATCGATGATCCAGACTGAAGGTGTTTTGGAAGAAAACAATACAAACTACCAAGGTCAAATTTATGTTGGGAGCCATCACCAGCACAATACATACCTCCCAACATTTTGAGATGAGAATGAGGGACACCTACTAACAAAATGTATGTAGGCATAGGACACACCCCCTGCCACACCCCCTTTAAAGGAAAATTAACACAAAAAAAGGTTAATGAAATCCACAAGGGCTATTTTTTTACCACTACTATTCCTTTATATTGGCTTTTAAAATGTACAAATGTAGGTTTAGCACTGGGAAACACTTTTTGAAAGATAAAAAGTGCATTTTATATTCAAGTATATGGATCAGACCAAAATGAGGGACAAATGAGGGGGAAAGAGGGACAGAGGGACATTGCTCCAAATCAGGGACAGTTGGGAGCTATGACAATACCATGATAACAATGAGAACCCTACAGCAGGTAAGCTCAGTTACACAAATTAAAAACATTAATGTTTGACTCTAATGTACCTTTAAAATAAACTTTTCAGGTGAGAAATATGTTCGCTACCATTTTTGGCTTGTTTTTAAAGCCCAGCTCTAGCCCAAATTTTTTTTGTTCTAGATAGAATGGGAAGTGATAAGAACCTCTGTTGGGGACACAATATACAAAAAAATACCATTGTTTTCAGCAAAATGAGGAAGGACTGGAAGTTGTTAACACGAGGGCAATGCCAGCTCCCCTACCTGGCTGAGATACATGCTGCCATCTTGGGGTATTCGAGGTCTGCCTGGTTGTGGGTGTCCTGAGGTTTAGTAGCACCATGTTGGTAGTGCAAGTGGAGTCCCAGGGGGCAGAAGAAGACGGGAGACCAGGATGAGATTGAGCTTTCTGGATCCCTCCATCCAATTGACAAAAAAGGTTGGGAGAATCCTCCACTTTTTAGAAGCAGTTAAAGGCAAATCTTTGCCTTACTTCTGGTGAGACCATATATTGGTGGAGGCTCACGGATGGTGATGTAATGGCAATTTAAGGCTGTATATTCACTTGTATTTTCACAACCATCAATGGTCAAATTTCCCTAGGAGGGTCATGAGATCGACAGTGGTGACTGGCAGCAGATGCCGCAAGGGTGCACACACCATTAACATTTTACAGTGCAATCACAGCTCACACAGATATAAAGTATCCAATTGGGTTAGCTTTTCATGAATGTTTTACTTGTATAGTTGATTAACTACAAGGCCCAAATGCTTGATATCAATGTGTATGCCATTTCCCATATATCAGGCATGAAGTGAAATTTTAGCCCTGCTCTGAGCAGGCTCCGTCCCCCACGGCGGCAGCATTATTGTGCATGTGCACAAGAAGCTCAGCCCTGCCTTCATGTCCTGGCAGGGCCCAACAGCACATCTGGGGGGCACAGGTGGTTTTCCACACAGGTCCAAAGACAGGGAAGGTTTCGGACTTCCCTGTTAGTGTCCTTGCATGTACATGGGAAACTACAGGTGCCCTGTGGCTGGGAAAATTGGCAGGTGCACAGATGTGCCCCAGGGCTCTCTTGGGACCCAAGCCCTTTGGCACATCTGCACACACGCAGGGGGTGGGGAAAAAATCTTGCCCAGGCGAGAGTTGCAGAAGAAGTTGCAGCACAAATCAGGTATGTTGTAGAAAAAAAAAATAATGCCCATTGGTAAGGGGGGTGGGGGAGGCAGGATGGCACAATATAATATTTAGGGTGAAGGTATGCTTTAAGTGCTCACCAGCTTTCAAGTGTTCTTAGTTTTTCTCTAGCTAAGTGGTGATACAGTCTCTGGTCCCATTATTGGGTATCTCTAAATTCAGGTCCCATACTGGTGCAAACACAAATCTTCACGCTGCTCTCTATACCTGATAGACCCTTCCCTCCCTCCCTCTTTATACCCCAGACAGACTGGCAGCAAAGAGGGCAGGAGGTTACCTATAGATGATTAACACCAAATGTAAACCTTTGTCGGGGAATTTTTGCTGTGTGTGCCGGTAAAAATAGATCCTCTGATTTCATTTCCTGCTGTCACAGGGACAGGAAGTGAGGTGTAATCTTCCTAGCGACATCACAGACAGAAATATAAGCTTAACAGAAGTATTTACTCTACTTAAGTTTATCCACAACTAGAAGAAAACATTTTGGCTGGATTGGGCTTTAAAAGTTCAAGATTCCAGGGCAGTCATCCTGATCCTGGCTTTACTACTTAGCAAGTTTCCTACCTTGAATAAATATGTAGAACACGTGTTCAGACACATCACTGACTGCCCGCTTATTACATTTCAGTAGCTCACTCGTTAGCGAAGCACAAAGCTCTGAGCCTCCAAATATAAGTTGACAATTACAGCTCCCATATTTCTTCTAGAACAGTTTCTTTAAAGTGGAACTACACTGTATCTGAGCACCACAAACCAAAAGCGCTATTTAAATAATTTTTAATATTCAAAGCAAACTCCCCCATCCATCCATGTTTTTCAATCCTTTTTTTGCTGAGAAATCAATTACAAAAACACCCCCTAGCATTTTTGGCAGTGGCCATCTTGAGTATGGGCAGATGATTGACTTCCTTACTTTACTTAGCATTTACTTCCTGGAATCTATCTGCCCTTAGCTCAGACATGCAGGCAGAAGGATGTGCTTAGCTCAGAAATCCCCTCCTCCCCTCCTAAAGATTCCTGGAATGTATGACATCATTTGCCTAGGCATGGAAACCAGGAAGTAAAAAAACAGTTTAAAACAAGTAAAAATGATATACTTACCTATCTATTTACTAATGATAGCAGCATAAGGATTAAAAATAGTCAATGTTGATTAAGAGAGTGAAGTTCCACTTTAAGAATGCATTCACACTAGTGCATTGCAACAACATGCAGGGAGAAGCACATGTTACAGTGCATTTTCTGGTTGATGTGCAGTGCATTTTAGTACTATTCATTGTGAGCAGCAGCCCACCTATTTTACAAAAAGAGTACAATGCGCTGCACATATTGTACATTGTGATGTGCTGGGTTACTAAAAAGGGTTATGCATGTTCTTTCATTCAATGTGGTACGTCGGCAGCCTATTAAAGTGGTTCTAAGTTCTAAATGTTTTTTACTTTAATGCATTTTCTGCATTATGGTAAAAAACACCCTAATACCTGTCTTACCCCTTCCCGTCTCACTGTCTCCGGCTCCAGCACTGCTCCCCTCACTTCCTGTTTTTGTAGAAGAAACCAAGGGCAGCAGAACCACTGGCTCCTGCTGCTGTCAGTCAAACTCATGTGGCAAGGGAGCAGGGGGTGTAGCTTACTGGAGCTGTGTGTGTCTATGGGCACACATAGCCTGGCTTGGGATCATGGGCGCAAGAGTGCCTCCTTACCATCTAGCTTGCTACAGGAGGAACCAGATGAGAGAGGAGCTGACAGCGCCACCAGGGGATTGCCAAAGAGGAGGAAAGTGAACTTTCTGTGCAATATCAATGCATAGAGCAGGTAAGTATTACCCCTTTTTTACAAAAAAAAAAAAAAAAAAAAGCTTTTAGTACCATATTAAGGCAACGTACAGTAATGTGTGACGTAATGTGCATAAATGCCCTGCAATGGATTACTTAAAGCTGGACTAAACTGTATCTGAGCACCACAAACCAAAGACGCTATTTCATTTATTTTTAATATGCAAAGCAAACTCACCCATCCATGCATGTCTCCATGCTTTATTGTGTTGAGAAATCACTTTGAAAAACACTCCCTAGCAACTCTAGCCACAGTCTTCTTGAATAAGGGAGGTTGATTTGTGTAGCATTTACTTCCCGGAATCTGCCCTTAGCTCAGCTCTGCCCATGCCCTCCTCCTGCTGAAAGAAAAAAAATGCCCACGAAGACTCCTGGGATGTATGACTCTATTTTGGCCAAGGCCAAAAAACAGGAGGCAAATAAGAAAAATTTAAAAAAAGTTAAAACAAATAAATATAATACACCTCATATATATATATATATATATATATATATATATATATATATATATATATATATATACCTTCCTATCTATGTACTAATGCTAGCAGCATAAGGATTAAAAATTAATGTTGATTGAGAGAGTTTAGTTCCACTTCAAGCATGAATGGACCCCTCAAGTAAAGCCATCATGCCAAAGATAAAGATGCTCGCTTTTGCTGACTCTTGTTAAGGTGTGGATAGTGTCCTGTCTGTTATGCTCAGCCTATGGCTTGACTCCCTAGTGATCAAACTTCTGTTTTTCATCCTGACATTGGTACAGTCCATGCCAGTTTGGATTTCTTCACAGCCCACATGCTTTTTCTGGGTCAGAGACTTGCTAATTAATGAAGCCACGGGATGGATATAATAGCCAATGAACCAACAGTTTTTAATTTTATTTCACCTGGGATTGCTATGACCTCAACTTTTGCTCCATCCTCCTGTACTGTTCTGATTTTCATGGCAAAATTATTTTACAAGGTCATTTAGACATGAATTGATCATGTGTAAATTGCAGTGAAGAGGTTAATTGCATCCCTTGATCGGTATGTAACTACATATGTAATCCGCGGTCTATAATTAGGATGTTGGATATACATTTCCCCCCGTGATGACGGAGTTGTAATGTCTGTCTGATTGGTGCAAGTGAACTAAACGGTGATTAGACGAGCATGCTGCAATATCCTGGTGCTAATCCTGCATGATGCCTCCTGGCACTCAGCAGCGGCTTATGCGACCTGTGCTGTATATACTGGTGTATATCATATGCCATATAACAACTAAACGGGATCCCTAATGTATCAAACAGCTGATTGTCTGGGTTTATCAAGCAAACTAGTGTTAAAGAGCAACTCCAGAATCAGATAAGAAATAAAACCAGTTAGACTAGGTTCACAATACTACTTTACTAGTTGGGAATGTGCGCAAAATTGCTCGCTTTTCCAATATGTAGAGAAGCGCGTTGCCATTTAGCAGATGTGTGGTGGTGCCATTTGTTGTTAACTCCAAACACACCACCTTTTTGGAATATGGTCTGAGACTTAGTTTCCACATTTCTTGCACATAGGGCATCACAATAAAAAATTTGGCCTGGCCTATATGTGATGCGTGGGATTGTGCAAAAAACACACGGAAGGGTACCTGTGTTTAATCGCACCTGCAGATGTCAACCAAGCCTTAAAGTGATTGTAAGGGTTTGTTTTTTTGTTTTTTTAAATGTCATACTTATCTCCACTGTGCAGCTCGTTTTGCACAGAGTGGCCCCGAACCTCGTCTTCTGGGGTCCCCAGCAGCTCTCGCGGCTCCTCCCCACATTAGATAACCCCCTAGGAGAAGCACTCTCCCGGGGAGTTACCTTGCAGGCGCGCTTCCGAGTCCAGCATTTGTGTCTATAGACATGAATGCTGGATTCAGCCCCGCCCCGGGCGCTCGCGTCATTGGATTTGATTGACAGCAGCAGGAGCCAATGGCTGCGCTGCTATCAATCTATCCAATCAAGAGCCGGGGCCCTGTGGAGAAAGGGAAAGCACGTCTTCGCCAACAGAAATACGGGGCTCAGGTAAGTAAAACGGGGGGGCTGGGGGGGGGGGGAGGTCACTGCCAGGTGTTTTTTCACCTTAATGCATAGGATGCATTAAGGTGAAAAAACACGAAGGTTTACAACCCCGTTAAGGTGCCCATAGATGGATCAAAATTTAGCCAGTTCAGCAGAGACCCACTTTATTTTGATCCATGTATGGACACTGCTGTTGTGCTGAAGTCAATCTACTGATCAACTTCTGTACAAACTACCCTGTTGGAAAATTTCCTCTCAATCAGCACTGCAGGCTCTTGTCTGCAGCACTAATCTGTGTATTCTGATGGTGGGGAAGTTTCCCCACCGTCAGAATACAATGACACAGCCAGAGGATTCCCCCATCCACTTTGAATGCTTGGATCTGGGAATCGGGTCATTTTTTTTTGTTCAACCCACTGGTTGAACAAAAAAAAAAACCTGACCCATCTATGGCCAGCTTTAGGGAATGTGCTTATCTATCCAGGAAGTATTGCCACTATGATGTTGGTTTCTTATGCCCCGTACACACAGTCGGATTTTCCGACGGAAAATGTGTGATAGGACTTTGTTGTCGTAAATTCCGACCGTGTGTGGGCTCCATCACACATTTTCCATCGGATTTTCCGACACACAAAGTTGGAGAGCAGGATATAAAATTTTCCGACAACAAAATCCGTTGTCGGAAATTCCGATCGTGTGTACACAAATCCAACGGACAAAGTGCCACGCATGCTCAGAATAAATAAAGAGATGAAAGCTATTGGCCACTGCCCCGTTTATAGTCCCGACGTACGTGTTTTACGTCACCGCGTTTAGAACGATCGGATTTTCCGACAACTTTGTGTGACCGTGTGTATGCAAGACAAGTTTGAGCCAACATCCGTCGGAAAAAATCCATGGATTTTGTTGTCGGAATGTCCGAACAAAGTCCGACCGTGTGTACGGGGCATTAGTCTGTCTTTCACATCTAAAGCCTTTTTTTCTAACTTGGATAGAGTAAGGAAGGGTTTAAAACCTGGATTTTTTTTTTTTTTTTTTTCATCTGTGTCCAAGGGATTACTCTTACTTTTTGTCCTGTTAAAACAGGAAAATTCTGATGGACCTAGGAATAGAACATGTTCTAAATATTTCCGATGGAACTAGGAACTAATTCCTATCGGGAAAACCGCTCGTCTGTATGCTGTTCCGACGGACCAAAAACGATGCATGCTCTGAAGCAAGTACGAGACAGAAGCTATTGGCTACTGGCTATTGAACTTCCTTTTTCCAGTCCCGTCGTACGTGCTGTACGTCACCGTGTTCTGGACGGTCGGACTTTGGTCTGACTTTGAGTTGGCCATGTGTAGGCAAGACCGCTTGAATGGAATTCCATCGGAGAAACCTTCAGAGTTTATTCCAACGGCAAAACTGGTCGTGTGTACGTGGCATCACAGTTTATACCACTTTAAGTGACCAGGGAGAATTGTTAAAGATGGAGATGAGCGTTCAGCTGCTGACTCTTGACAAAGTGTAAGAACTTGTATCAGAAAGAACGCTGCTTAGACAGTCTGACTGTTTTGATGAAAGTAGGAGTGCATGTGAAGCAGCTGATGGAGCAAATTATGAAGTAAAAAAAAAAAAAGCCACGCTCGTTAAAAATAAAGGTAACAAACCTCAATAAACATTGATCAAACAACAGTACAAATATCGTGATAAATTATAAATAAAAACTAAAGCGTAAAAAGCCCAAGTAAAAAAATAGTAGTGTCAAAATTCTTCAACAAAAATATTATTCATTAGGGATTCCAACACCAAAATCTGTAGAAGCTCCTTCAGTGACACCCACCACCTCAGTTAATAGGGGTGCTTAAGAGATCCTGTTGACCCTCTACTAATAGAGAGGTCAAACAAGCTTTAATAGTAACCCTCAGTTGGATAATGTAGTTAGATATGCCCACCCAGGGTCCCAGACTCCCACCACTTGTCTCCAGGCCAGCCGTATCAATTGCCACAAACAGGGTATATAGGGAGAGAGACGCTCCAATAGTGTAAAATTGCTTAATCTTTTTATTAAAATAGTTTAAAATTGCAATTACATTCTGCTTGTAGTAATTAGACTTGTTAAAATATTCTCTTTGCCGGCAAAACAAAGGAACAGTCCACCCGCGCTTCCGGGTGAGTGTGGATGCGACGAAGTCACCACGTAGCCTCACCCAACATGTTTTATTATAGATAGCGTCTTCCGGGGCAATGTCTATTGAGGTTTGTTCACTATATTTTTAACGAGTATTAACAGTATTTTTTTTTTCTATAATGGATTATGGACTGTGGTTATATCACATGGTTTAGTCGCTGCTGTTACTCACTTACACTTAAAGCAGAGTTCCAAATGTGGCACTTTTCGGGGGGAGAGGGGGGAGTGATATCCTGTAATATACTGATCCCACTTCCGGGAGACCGGGCCGCGGTGATCTATGTCAGCAGCTCGGTCCCCCTCCTCCTCTGTCTGCAAGTAAAAGAGCACAGCGCGCTTCACGCATGCGCAGTAGGGGCCCGGCCGTGAAGACATAAGGCTACACTGCCGGGTTCCCTTAGTAACAAAGAGCGTCAGCACCCGACCAGCCGATCCAAAGATCGCCTACGTTGCTCACATCAGCAGCTACAGTATGTGTAGCTACTGGCTTTTAATTTTTAAAGGGGCGGCTGGACCGCCTCTTTAAAGGTACCAATGACACAAGCGCAGTTTTTGAATTATTTTTACAAATTATAAAGTTACCTCTATGCTTACATGCTTGGGGCATGTAAAGGTTAAAAGAGAAATCTATGGTGACAGCATAACATTTCATTTTATAACTTCAACATTGGCAACTACTCCTATGCTGTTTACTTTCCCATTCTAAGGACTACATATCCCATGGTACCTTTTTACCTGCAAGCAGTGATTCCTGTACTGACTCCACCTCCTGAAACTCCTCCTCTTACCACCTCTGTAGTTCAAACAGCAGGCTCTGTGAAATGTGTGACATAACAGTGCCTACTCACAGGAGAGCACATAGTGACTACGTGTCGCAGAATTCAAAGTAAACGTGTGGAAATCTTTCCAAAGTAAGCTTACAAACTTAAAGTGGTTCTAAAGTCACATCATTTTTTTCCTTAATGCATTCTCTGTATTAAGGTTAAAACTGTCCTACTACTCTTTCTAGCTGACCACCCGCCTTATACTCACCTGACACCTTTCAGAGCCCCGCTCGCCTCTATTTCTGGATTCATGGACTTCAATGGCAGCAGCGGAAGCAATTGGCTACTGTTGCCAGTCAAATTCTCTGAGGAGGGAGTGGGGGGCGTGGCCAAGCTGGGCTGTTTGTGTCTTTGGGTTCCCACACCACACAGCTTGCTATGGGGGCACTCTCAGGAAGAAGATATGAACTGTGCCGGTGTTCTGTTGAATAGTGCCCTCTATCGAAAAATGCCCGCTCCGTCCTTCGCATGCACAGTACTCGACGGCACAACAGCTGATTTCCCAATCAGTTTTTGTGACTGCGTGACGGCGCATGCGCAGCGTGTCGGAGACAATAGCTGACAAGGGCCGAGGAACAGAATTATTCTCAGATTCTGCCTCGCACTTGTGTTCAGTGTTGTGAAGGGCGGGTTTTTTGTGTTGATGAGCGGGTTCAGTGCTGCAAAGGTACAATGTTATTATCCGATTCTGCGTCGCACTTGCGGGGCGTGTTCAGTGTGTTGAAGGGCAGTTTTATTTTTTGTTGCGTAGCAGAATCGGAGAACAACAATGTCCCTTTGCAGCACTGAACCCGCCCATCAACACAAAAAAAAATGCCCTTCACAACGCTAAACACGCCCCGCAAGTGCGAGTCTGAATTGGAGAATAATTTTGTCTCTTGGCGCTTGACAGCTATTCTCTCCGGCGCTCGTCGCATGCGCCGTCATGCTGTCACAACAGCTGGTCGGGAAATCAGCTGTTGTGCTGTTCCATTTTGCGCATGCGCAGGCCAGAGCAGGCATTTTTCGATAGAGGGCACTATTTGACAGAACACACCGGCAGGGGACCGCTAAAGAAAAGGAAAGGAACCAGTTTGTGCAAAAACACCCGAGTTACACAGAGCAGGTAAGGAAAAAAATCTGCCATTAGAATCACTTTAAGACTCCATTCTCACTAGTGTGGCGTTTTTATGCGACTTGCGACACATAAAGTCACGTGACAAGTCGAAACCTGTTTATTTCAATGGCACCCGTTCCAAGCTATGCAACTAAAGTTGCATTATCTTTAAAAAAGTTTCCTGCACTACTTTGATGTGACCTTCTTGCGACTTGAATGCCATCAAGTGTAATAAGTTGCATGAAAGTCACACTGGAAATTTCGTGACTTTAGAGTCGCACTAGTGTGAACCAAGTCTAGATATCATTCAGAATAATAGGAGTAGGCTAGGAGTAATTGACATTTGTATAATGGTTTTAAATTTTGACCATAGATATGCTTTCATTTGAACACCTAACACTGAACAGTGGTGCTCAACATGTGGCCCACTGTCTCTCTCTGTGCACCCTGCCACGTGTCAGACACTTTCCAGAGCAGCATCTGTATGCTGGGTGCTGGGGTGTTCTTTGTGTTCCTGCACATGGCACTAAGGCCTCATTCACACAGGGCGTACAATACTGTACACTCGTGCAGGGTGGTGTATTCCCACACAGGGATGCAAAGGTGTTCTGTGCCTTCTCATGCAGGAAGTCCCATTTCTATTGGGACACAGTGGCTGCAAGAACTAAGCCATTGTGTCCCAATACGACATCTGTGTGGGTTCGGGTGTATGTGAGTGTGTACCCCCGAACTCATCCTGTGTTCATCTGGGGGCAGGTTTATGCAGCCACATGGATGCCACAGCAGCTGTGTCCATGCAACCACTTTGTCCCAACAGAAATCAATGGGGCTTCCTACATGAGAATGAACAGAACACCTATGCATCCCTGTGTGGGAAAACTGGGCCCTGCATGGCCATACGGTATTGTACTCTTTGTGTGAATATGACCTAAAATAAAGCCAGTACTGTCAGATGGAATGACCTCTGCCTGACAGTGGAAGTATCGTCCCAGCCTAATGTTATCAGTGGGACAGAGGAGCAGGAGAGGGTGATCTGGTAAAGGTGAGTGCCACTGACCACCAATGTGTAGAGAGGAGCGGGAGCGGGTGATCTAGTAAAGGTGACTGCCATTGACCATCAATAAAGGGAAGGGGTTAGGGGGAAGGGTTCACAGCATTGCCACTGACCTTTAATGAAAGGGGGGGGCGGAAAGGGGTGTTAAACACATTTCCATTGACCACCAATTTGTTTTTTTTTACTGCAGTCTCTGATACCAATGCTGGGCATAGGAGTCCGCAGGTAGGGGCAAGGGGGGTCAAGTGCCCCCCCCTGGAATCAGGGATCAGATCTTAAATTCAGCACAGTTGCATCGCTATCGGGGTGCGGGCAGCCCGCACCTGGGTGCCATCCGCCAGTGGGGTGACATCATTAAGGTGCTGTCAAGCCCCCCATCAGTGTAGTGTGACTTCGGGCTCTTTTCCCTGCTCATTCCAGCAGAGAACTCGGTGGCGCTGAGACAGGATAAAGCGGAACTGCGGGCCATCAGAGGTTTCCCCTGCTTGCCCCCCCTTTCTCCTGTCAGGGAGAAGAGGCAGCGGCTCTCAACAGGTTCCCCGCCCAGCTTCCTGCCTGCTCAGTTCCTTCCCTATTGGTCATAACTGAGGGCCAATCAAAGGAGACTAGGAGAGGAGAGCATCATGGGACATGTAGTCCCAAAGATTGGCGGCCCCATTTTCCACAGGGAGGAGGCTACAGCTCGATGAAGAGAGAGATTGAGAGACTGCAGCCTGGAAAAAAGCTGAGGGAGAGAGTGCTACAGGACAAAGAACGAGGAGTGTGTTGGGCAGAAGCCAGAGAGAGAGCCATGCTGCCCAGCACCACCAGAGAGAGAGCCACACTGCCCAGCACCACCAGAGAGAGCCATGCTGTCCAGCACCACCAGAGAGAGACACGCTGCCCAGCACCACCAGAGAGAGCCATGCTGTCCAGCACCACCAGGGAGAGAAAGACTGAGCCACTGCCAGGGTACAGACATGCTACACTACTGACCACAGTTGCCCCCCGGGGAACCCAGAGTGAGAGATCGTCCAGTCGGAGTGATCACTGCTGTAGTTTCTGCGGACGCCCATGATGCTGGGGGTTATTTTTGTGACACCAATGCTGGAGGGTATTATTACAGGAACTGATGCCTGTACAGGGATTATTATTGCGATCATTGGCCCAAATTCTGGGGGTTATTTTTGTGGCAACTGACACCTATTCTGGAGGCTATTATTGCAGTCACTGACACCAATGTGTATAAAAAACATACCAGGACTGAACATTTTAGGCATTGAGGTTGGCTGCCCAACTCAACGCACGATAACAAACTGTTATTGTGTGGCTCTCTGAAATTGTTGGGGCCCACACCTGAGGTCCTCTAAAATTTTCATGTTGATGATTACTGGCTTAAATCATAAAAGTTATGTACATTCTGTAACATTGTGAAGTGAACGAAAATCCCAAACTCTGTCCACAATTTGTTTATTAATAAAGAATTTCATGAAGGGGAATGGTTAGAACATCTGTCATATTTTCTCCACTTGGAGGTTTTCCCCCCACTTCCCGTGTGGTCACCAGGACAGTAAGAAAGGTGAATTTCTTGAGTGGGGATACAAACCCACTCACCACAGGGTCACTTTAAACCAATAGGTCAGCTGTAAAGGAAGTGTGAACCTACCTTTCCAGGGGCCCAAATATTAAAAATCTGACATTTCTCCACTTCTCTGTATTTTATACTTCCAGGTGTGTAGAATAATTGCTTCCCTGCCTGCCACTGTGGTTTCTCCAGCTGACTCATATACCACAACAGGATGTATGAACTAATGGGAGGAACCACAGGTGATTCGACATGCCCCTTGCACAGCCTTTCCATCAACAGTATTCATGCTTCTAAAACAGTAATGTTGATTGGAGCACTGTGTTTTAGGCACAGGTGCCCAATCTATGGCCCGAGGGCCACATGCGGCCCTTTGATATTTGAAGTGTGGCCCTTGGGTCCTACCAGTCAGTAAAAGGAGCACTGATTTGTAAAGGGGCCCTTAATATTAGTGAAGTCTAGCGGTTTCATGCAACGTGTCCCTAGTCTCTGACTGCCTCCTATACCATGATTTCAGTCTCCAGCCATTCCTGTAGAACCCAAGTCTTCAGTCTGTGATAGTTTTCGGTAGCATGACAAGTAATAAATACTATATGTGGCTGTTGAGACATTAGGGGCCACATTTGAGGCCCCCTTTAACTTTCAAGTTGGTAACTACTGGTATACGGTGTGTGGGGACTTGGAAAACGTTCAAACAATTGCTATCTTTTTGGTGTAGCACCCTGTAGTTTAGGCAGGGAGCTCCTCACAAATTTACTTGCCAAGAGTAGTTATCTTGGTCGATTGATAGGGATCTATTGATTTCTCCCTAAGTTTTGCCTTGTTGCACTTTTCACTTCTACCACTATGTGGCCGGGTACTTGGTGGTACTAGATATGAGAAGGGCAACCCAAGGTCAGGTTATGGGTATATGGGGTATCTCAGCCAATGAGCAGGGGTTTTCTTGAATCCCTTGGCCTGCTGGGAGAGGCTATATATTTGGGTGAGATCAGGTGATCTGCGTTCTGTGCCACGTGGACGGCTGTCTGGGTGGACGTGTGTCATATGCCCCTGGGCTGCTAGGCTGGAGATTGGACCTATCCTGGGGGCATCTGGCTGCAGGGCTGTGTGAGGGCCTATCCAGAAGTGAGAGAGCAGTGCAGGGTTGGGATTGCGGTTTGCAGTCCAACCAGAAGTGACAGTTCTGTCTGCCAGAGAACCTGTCAGTGGTCGAAGGTAGAAGGGAAGCTGTCGCCACAAAGGGACCAATCGCCTTCACCAGGGACCACAGTGAGTAACTGAAGCAAGTACCTGAACCATATTCTCACCGAAAGGGCACGGTGGAGAATCTGGAACTTCAGGCGGTGATCAAGTCAGGGACCCAACCAGCAGAGGTGACACTTGCAGATCAGCCTTGTGTGTCAAGCAAGGGACTTAGCTGGTCAGCAGGGGTGAAGCTTGAAGGTATCCGGAGTGCCAAGCTAGGGACCCAGCAGGGAAGCGTGGGTGACACTTGAGGAAGATACCACTGCAAAAGCCTTGAGGAGCTCACAGGATTCAGCGTCAGTGAATCAGAGGGTCTAGTGAGAGACCAGGAGCTCAGTATTGAAGAACTACAAGGAACAGTTGTAGTGGAGCTGAAAGAACTGTTACGTTTGAGTTAGGAACTGTTTATGCCCTGTACACACGGTTGGATTTTCCGATGGAAAATGTGCGATTGTTGTTGGAAATTCCAACCGTGTGTAGGCTCCATCGGACAGTTTCGATCGGAATTTCCAACACACAAAGTTTGAGAGCAGGATCTAAAATTTTCCGACAACAAAGTCCGATGTAGGAAATTCCGATCGTGTGTACACAAAATTCCGACGCACAAAGTGCCACGCATGCTCAGAATCAACAGAAGAGCCACACTGGCTATTGAACTTCATTTTTCTTACGTGTTGTACGTCACTGCGTTCTTGACGTTCGGAATTTCCAAACAACTTTGTGTGACCATGCAAGACAAGTTTGAGCCAACATCCGTTGGAAAAAATCCGATGGATTTTGTGGTCAGAATGTCCGATCATGTGTACGGGGCATTAAGGTGCAGATGTGGCTTCTTGCTGAGGCCTTTCCCTGTACGGCTATCCTCCTATTGAAGTCTTGGAGTCTGCTAATTGAGTTTGCAACTATCTAAGGGTGTCCTGGCCCTAACCCTCTTTCCCCCAAAAATATATACTGTCAAAAGAAATAAAACCTTATTTACAACCAAGAAGTGTCTGACGCCCAATGACTTTCACCATCTTTGCACCCACTATGCCTGACAACCCACCACATATTGAAGGATGTCAGCTATCTTTGGCCTTGGAGATCCTCATTAGACCAATTAGAGGTAATAGACCTTGCTACATTGATGAAAATTTAGCAGAAGCAGCACCGCCTGTCAAACTCGCCCTTTGAAGCCAACGGGAATGTGTCACAACTACGAGCCAAACGCTTGTGGTGTGGTAATTACTTACAAAATCCCACTGGTGAACACTACCCTACCACTCTCTGAAAAGCGATCCACCATAGTTCATTTTCAGAACTGAGGGGAAAAGGAGAGACTGCTGCTGGTATAAAAGAGGGTTTGAGGAAAGTTGACAGCAACAGATTCCAAATGCAAATAGCACACTTGACTTGAACTCTGGACCTTTTATCTGCTCCTTGTAAATGGGATAATGAGTGAATAACACACACCTGGCCATGGAACAGCTGAGCAGCCAATTGTCCCATTACTTTTGGTCCCTTAAAATGTGGGAGGCACATATACTAACTGTTGTAATTCCTACACCGTTCACCTGATTTGGATGTAAATACCCTCAAATTAAATCTGAAAATCTGCAGTTAAAGCACATCTTGTTTGTTTCATTTCAAATCCATTGTGGTGGTGTATAGAGCCAAAAAGATTAGAATTGTGTTGATGTCCCAATATTTATGGACCTGACTGTATAACTAAACATTTTTTACCTTAATGCATTCATCATTGACATTCATTTGTACCTCCCCCAATCACAGAAGACCTTGTATTCACTTGAAAGAATACAAGATGTCTTCTGAATGGACAAGATGAAAAGCAAGCAACCTGCTGTGAGAACTGTACTTCCTTGTCATAAGAAGTTTATTGAGTATACAATGTTATAAAGATACATAAAGTAAGTTTACAAGGATCTATAAAGTAAGCTCATTGTTTTACAGTAGGGTTTATATAGGTAAATATCATGAAATTTCAAATATTAAACATTGGGTTCACGTAAACCTAAATTAAAGATATATATAATTTCCTTAGTTACTTTTGTAGGTATTTAAATGATTTATACCTACTATACATATTGTTTACAAGTAGAGTGTATATAGGTCAAATAAATTCTGATAATGAGCTTTAATCGTAAGGTGGAGAAAAGGAAAGAGAAAGAAGAAAAAAGGTTGAAAGGTAGAGGTATGGTCCACAAGGTTGTCCCGCTCGTCAGTTTATTATTCTTTTTAGTTCTCTTTGAAGCCTTAGAATGGGTGTCTCTGTAAGTAATTTAATCTGTTACCATGGCAACAGGACAGAGTCATTGAAGTTTGACAGGAACTGTTGTTTTATCCAAGGGTGCCAAAGTTTTTCAAATTTTGGAATTTGATTTTGATCGATGGCTACCATCTTAGCGTGGGACATTGTATTATTCATTCTGTGAATTGTTTCTGCTAGTACCAATGTAGGAGATTTCCATGCCTTGGCCACTGTTTGTTTTGCAGCCGTTATTAGTTGGATCATAAGTTTGAATTGAGAGAGTGTTAACCATTCCGGTTTTAGATTAAGTAAAGTTAAATATGGATCTGGTTGTATTATTTTTTTAAATATTTTAGATGCAATCACGAAGACTTCCTTCCAGAAGGTTTGGATTACTGGGCACGTCCACCATATGTGTAAATATGTGCCTATTTCTGGGCATCCTCGAAAACAAAGAGCTGAGGTATTAGGTGAATATTTTGCCACTCTAGCGGGTACAAGGTACCAGCGAGTTAGGACTTTATAATTTGTCTCCAGTGCTAAGATGTTGGGTGAAGATGACTTAGATGTGAGCCATATGTTAGACCAGTCCGTGTCTTCTAAAGTTCGTCCCAGGTCCTCCTCCCACCTCTGAACGTAAGAGGGTCTATTAAGATTTGCTACTCCATATAATTGATTATAAAGTGATGAAATTGTACCTTTAGCAAATGGATCTTTTGTACAGATTGATTCAAAAATGGATAATTGGGATAATGGTGTATCCCCCTTTAGGAATGGTGTATAGAAATTTTTGATTTGGAGATATCTAAATATCTCAGAGTTTGGTAGATCATATTTTTCTCTAAGCGATGGGAATGAAAGGAATGATTTAGATGCTATGAAGTCATTTAGTGTCTGAATGCCTGATGTTGTCCAAGCTTTAAAAGAATTTGGGTAGATCCATGCTGGATAAAAGGCTGGATTTCTGATAAAAGAAAGGAGAGGATTGTGTGGAGATTGTAACTGATATTTGGTTTTTAGTTTATCCCAGAGAGATAAGAAGTGTTTAGTTATGGGATTATGAATTTTAAAGCGGTCTTTAGGATCAAGCCATAATAAATTTGATATTAATAGAGGGTCATTTTCTGAAGCCTCTATAAATACCCATAATGGGATTTCCTGTTTTGCATGGTATTTGGACAGACTGGCCAAATGTGCTGCTCTGTAGTAGTTAGTAAAATTAGGGTATCCCAGGCCACCTTTATTTTTGGGAAGATGTAGTGTGTGTATAGGTATACGTGGTTTAGAAGAGCCCCATATAAACGAAGTTGCTCTTTTTTGTACTATTCTCAAAAAATAGGAAGGAATTGGAATAGGGAGGACTCTGAATAGATAAAGCAATTTGGGTAGAATAGTCATTTTGATTGCATTAATCTTCCCTATCCAGGATAAAGGAAGTTGCGACCATTGTTTTATTAGATTTGTGATCTGTCTTAATACAGGAGGATAATTGGTTGAGAATAAGTCAGAATGAGATGCTGTTAAATGAATTCCAAGATATGGGATTGATTTTTCTGCCCATGTGAATGGGAGTGCAGCCCTAGCCGGGATCAATTCCATGTTTGTGAGTGAAATATTAAGCACTAGGCATTTCTTAGGATTAATCATAAGGCCGGATAGGGCTGCAAATCCATCAAGAGCTGGTATTAAGTTAGGACCAGAGACCTGTGGTGATGATAGAAAAAGTAATATATCGTCTGCAAATATACATAATTTGTGTGTAATACCTCCTACTTCAATGCCAGTTATAGTTTGGTTTGTTCTGATATATTGGGCCATGGGTTCGAGTATAAGGGCAAATAATAAGGGAGATAATGGGCAACCCTGTCGGGTACCTCTTTCAATATTAAAGGCTTCAGATTTGTATCCAGCGTATTTTATATAGGCTTTGGGTTTATTATATAATGCTTTGATCCATGTTAAAAAGTGGGGTCCAAAACCCCATTTTTGTAATGAATATTGCATATATTACCAGGATACTGTGTCAAATGCCCTCTTAATATCGAGAGATAGAAAACATAAAGGGATTTTCCGTTTTTTAGCAATATGTGCCAATAACACTGCCCTGCGTATATTATCGCCTGCCTGTCTATTGGACATGAAGCCTACTTGATCTCTATGTATTAATTTTCCTATAATGCTATTGAGGCGTTTTGCTATTATTTTTGCTAATAATTTAATATCGAGGTTTAACAGAGAGATAGGCCGATAATTCACACAGGAAGTATCATCAGAAAGGGGTTTTGGGATCATACAAACAATTGCCATTAGTGTTTCTTGCCGAAAAGAATGTCCATCTAGAAGTTTGTTAAAAGTTTCAGTGAGAATGGGAGAGAGTATTTCTGAGAATGTTTTATAGTATAAAGCCGAGTAGCCGTCTGGGCCTGGTCTTTTGTTAAGTTTTAGGTCTTTTATGGCGTTAGCAACTTCATCTATAGTTATAGGCTCATCCAAACTGCTTTTTTGATTCTGAGATAACTCAGGTAAGGTTATTTTTGAGAAGAAGGATTCAGCCTCTGTAGGATTAAATTTATTGTTTGTCTTGTATAAAGTTGCGAGATGTGAGTGAAATTTATGGACTATTTTAACTGGATTACAAGTGTAAACATCTTTTGATAATTTCAAACGTATTGGATTGAAAGATTTGTTCATTGAATTTAATGCCCGAGCCAAATATGTACCTGGTTTGTTTGTATTCATGTAGAAATTATGTTTGGAGCGTTTGAGGGATTTATCAACTGACTCAGTGAGAAATAGATCGTATTCCAATCTAGATTTTTCCAGATGAGATTTTGTACTCTGAGATGGATTTTCTTGAAATGATATGTAGGCTGCATTAAAATTGAGTTCTAGTTTTTTTGCTAGATTTTTCCGTTCCCGTTTAAATAGTGCCATTTGTCTTTGTATTGTACCACGCAAGACAGGCTTATGAGCTTCCCACAGGGTTATTGGGGAGATGTCTGTTGTATTATTAATTGATATGTATTCCTTTAAAGCTTGTTCAATGGCCATCTGATGTAGTGGGTGTTTGAGCATTATGTCCGGTAAGTACCACGTTGGGTCATGCGCTTTTGGTATGGCTGAGGCTATAGTAGTGTATACTGCATTATGGTCAGACCACGGAATCGGAATTATATCTGATGCAATAATTTCTGGTATCATTCCTATTGTTAGAAAAATATGATCTATTCTGGTGAAGGTTTGATGAGGGTGCGAGAAATAAGTGAATTTCTTTTTCATTGGGTTACTTTCTCTCCACGAATCTACCAGATTGTATTTGGAAAGAAGTTGAGAAAAAGGTAATCTAGAGGTTATTTTGGATGGTGTAAAAGGTGATTTATCTAGAAATGGGAGGAGGACCTGGTTCGAATCCCCACACATTATCACTGTTCCTATTTTGTGTGTATTAATCACTTGTAATATATGTGAGAGGAATGGTGTAGGTTGTTTATTAGGAGCGTAGTAGGAAATCACCGTGATTGCTGTATCCATTATATAACCCATGAGTATCAGGTATCTACCTTCTGGGTCTTTAATTTCTGATGATAAGGTGAATGGTGTGGATCGGTGAAATGCAATTAGAGTTCCCCTTTGCTTGGTACAGGCAGAAGCCGTGTAAATTTGTTGATAAAAAGGAGAAATATATTTTGGAGTAGAATCTTTGGTGAAGTGTGTTTCTTGGAGGCATACTATGTGAGCCTTTTTGTTATGGAAAGTACGGAAGGCTTTGGTCCTTTTTTGAGGGACATTTATTCCCTGAACATTCAGGGAAAGTATATTCAGTGGTGCCATGGCAATAGATCAAATAGTTTTGACTTACTTTTTGTTATGCAGAGCTGACTGCGCAGATCAACCTGTGTGGACTGAAGAGATGAATAGATAGAAAAGAAACCAGTGAATTCTGGAGTAAAGAGTAAACAAAAAACATATGAGATTAGATGATACATTGTATAAATTATTTTTTGCAAGTAATCACAATTTACCCGTGAAAGAGAATAAATATCTCTCTCAGGGGAATAAGTGCCTTCGTCACACTCCCACATAATATGGTTGGGAGAATGAGGAGGGCTAATGGGGGTACACGGATCTTCCGCTTACAGGAGAGAAGTGCTATGTCAAAAGACATCAAAATGATGTTTCATTAATTGGAGTGCAGAATATAGTTTTTGTTGAAATTATTTATTCCAGGGTGGTTGTATATGGTTAGTCTTGCCCTAGGCTAAATAATTCAGTTAGAAAGGTACTGTTAATAACATTGGTATTGATGAAGATAGTTTGAATTATTTTGGGATTTTTAACCCTTTTAGAGTAAACAATTACATATTTTATTCATATGTAACTGTTTAGATATGTTAACTCATAAAATTGAGGTTGTATTGCTTCAGATTAGAATAAACAAAAACATAATTCTAGGAACTAGTTAGGTAATAATATATTTGTTTTAAGAAAAGAAAGAAAAAGCTTCCATTACTTCTGGATTATTGAACATATTTGTCCTAAAAAGTAATAAATCTATTGTTATTACCTGATAATATATAACTGAACAAGAATTTCCTTATTTCACTTATATATTCTAAGGCTATATGAATCAGAAGTAATAAGAAATATAACTGGAATGTAACATGATCCCACACAGTGTGTGACTATCAGAATGCAGTTACATTCAGTTATAAATACAGTTTTTTTATAGAGAACCAACTCTTAGTATAATAAATGAAGAGATATCAGGAATTAGGATGTCAGTCCATTGAATCTTCTTGGTCCATGGATGATGTGGCATAACGGCCTCTTTTGTGAGAATGATGATTCTCATTTTGTTCTGAAATTTTCTGGGTGCTGCCTGAAGGTGAAGATGATGCCATTCTTCTGCGTGTGGGAGTGTTGCTGCTTGTGGGTTCTGTCAGATTTAATTTTAAAAGGGTTTGTTGTAGTTCATCTGCTGATCTGCTTCTGTAAATTGTACCTTGGTAGTTAAATCTGACTGAAAAGGGGAAGCCCCATTGATACATAATGTTGTGGCGTTGCAGTTCCATTAGTTGGGGTTTCATGGATCGTCTTTTAGTAATAGTAAGTTGGGATAGGTCAGCAAAAATTTGATAATTGTGTCCTTGAAAATTAAGTTCCTTTTTTTCTCTTGCAGCAATTAGTATTTGTTCTTTCGTTCTGTAATAATGAAATTTTGTGATTATATCACGTGGGGGTCCATCTTTCTTTTTGGCTGTGAGGGCTCTGTGTACTCTGTCCAGTTCTAAACGTTCAATAGGGATATCTGGCTTTAGTTCTTGTAATAGAGCAGTAATAGTAGATTGCAGGTCTGTCACAGTTTCAGGTATTCCCCTTATGCGCAAGTTTGAACGTCTGGCTCTATTTTCGTAATCTTCGAGCTTAGTTTGAAGTATTAAATTCTCTTTTTTTAATTGTTCCAATTCTGTTATATTTTCTTGGGTTGTAATTTCAATTTCATCCATTTTTATTTCTAAGGCTGCGGTGCGGTTTCCCAGCTCTCTTATTTCTTTGGTTAGGCTTTTTGTTATTTGGTCTGAGGTTTGTTTTAAAGCCTTATGAAGCATCTTTTCAAATTGTAATAATATTACTGGGGATGCTGAGGAGGCTTGTGGAGAAGTTTGTGAGAGGATTTGTTCTGTATCTGACTCAAATGGAGAGTCTTGCTGTGACATTTTCTGTCTGTGAGAGCGCCCTGATGCTGTATCTTGTGAGGTGACTGGAGCTGCTTCAGCTGCAGTGAGTGCCTGTGAGCTCTTTGTGAGGTGATTTTTATTTCTGCCACGGTTTCCTCCCAGTACCATATTTCCTGCCCAAACTTTCACAGTTTGTTCCCTGGGGCAAAAAGGTTCAAATGGATACCTTTTGAGCCTGCAGGCTCCGCTTTGTCCTTCTCTTCTCTCCTCAGCGGTGTGGAGCTCTAACAATGCATGTCTGCTCTGCTAGGCTCCGCCTCCTGCCCCCGTGAGAACTGTACTTCAGATAGAATAGTAGCTCTCAGTTCTAGATGTTCAGCTGTACTGTTATGTATAAGCTAAATGACTTAGAAGAGAATAAATCCAAGCAAACCCAGCAGCAGCCAGACATAGGACACACTTTATTATTGGTAATCTATTTTTAAATGTCTAGAAATAATTTTTGCCTGGAATTTAGCTTTCATTGAATAAATATTTTCAATACAGAAATACACATTTTAATAAAATATTAGTTAATTGCATAGGCTTTTTTACAATTAAACATTTCATAGAAATTAAATTAACAATTAACATTTTCATAGAAATACAATCAAAGCCATTACTAAAAATGCAACTAACATCCTTTTTTACTCCTGCCATTTAACATAAACTATAATGCCAAAAGTATTGGGACACCTGCCTTTAATTGCATCCCAGTCTTAGTCCGTAGGGTTCCATATTGAGTTGGTCCACCCTTTGCAGCTATAACAGCTTCGACTCTTCTGGGAAGGTTGTCCACAAGGTTTAGGAGTGTGTCTATGGGAATGTTTGACCATTCTTCCAGAAGCGAATTTGTGAGGTCAGGCACTGATGTTGGACGAGAAGGCCTGGCTCGCAGTCTCCAGTCTAATTCATCCCAAAGTATTCTTTCGTGTTGAGGTCAGGACTCTGCGCAGGCCAGTCAAGTTTATCCACCCCAACTTGCTCATCCGTGTCTTTATGGACCTTGCTTTGTGCTCTGGTGCGCAGTCATGCTGGAACACAAAAGGGCCATCCCCAAATTGTTCCCACAAAGTTGGGAGCATGAAATTGTCCAAAATGTCTTGGTATGCTGATGCCTCAACAGTTTCCTTCACTGGAATCAAGGGGCCAAGCCCAACCCCTGAGAAACAACCCCACACCATAATCCCCTCCTCCACCAAATGATTTGGGCCAGTGCACAAAGCAAGGTTCATAAAGACATGGATGAGTGAGTTTGAGGTGGAGGAACTTGACTGGCCTCCACAGAGTCCTGACCTCATCCTGACAGAACACCTTTGGGATGAATTAGAGCGGAGACTGTGAACCAGGCCTTCTCGTCCACATCAGTGCCTGACCTCACAAATGTGCTTCTGGAAGAATGGTCAAACATTCCCATAGACACACTCCTAAACCTTGTGGACAGTCTTCCCAGAAGAGTTAAAGCTGTTATAGCTGCAAAGGGTGGGCCAACTCAATATTGAACCCTACGGACGAAGACTGGGATGCCATTAAAGTTTATGTGCGTGTAAAGGAAGGCGTCCCAATACTTTTGGTAATATAGTGTAGCATCCCCCAATTCTGTGTCATTTTACAAAAGTTCTATCAAAACCTACTGTACATATTTTGGTAACTATAGTGGCACTTTATAAAAACATAAATAAATAACCCTAAGCTATCACAGTAAAAAAATAAAATAAGATAAAAAAATAAGTACATTTTTATGCAAACTCTGTTGTATGTTTCTGTATATGTTTTCTAATAGGCCTCTTGCACACTGCACTGATGTTTGAGCATCTGCTTTTTTTAAATGTAATTTCAGGCATTTGTTTTGCGCATATTTGCAGGTACATGCGTGTTCGCCCATCCGCGCACACAATAAATTCCTAGGGAAAATGTATTAAAATTTAGGCTCAGATGCGCGTATTTGCGTGCACCGGCACAAAATACTGACCAGGAGCACAGATTTTTCTAGATTTCCTTTTAATTAAGAATTTTCAGCACTTGTTTACGCACCTGTATGTACAGGCACATTGTAAACAATGGGCTGCATTCTAGATCATTAAAAAAAAACGCTGTACTGAGCTTTTTCAAGCTGCAGTGTGCAAGAGGCCATATACAGAAATATGCATTTTACTAAAACATTTGTTGATTGTTTGGGCTTTTTTTTTTACAATCATCATTAGAAAAATACAATCAAAGTGCTAACATTGCAACTAGATCATTAGATCATTTTTATTCTTGCCACCTTCTATAGGCACAACCCAATTCTGTGGCATTTTACGGATGTTCTATCAAAAACATACATACTTTTTTAACTATAATGGCATTTTGTTAAAACATAAATAAATAAATCTAAGCTATCACAGTCAAGTGAATAAAAAAAAAAAAAAAAGATACAAAAATAATTTCATTTTAATGTAAACCGTAAACTCTGTATATTTTTGTATCTATTTTCTAATATGCACAAATATACATTTTAATAAAACATTTGTAATTTTATTGGCTTTTTTACATTAAATATTTTCATAGAAATACAATCAAAAATATTACTAAAATTGCATCTAATGGATCATTTTTCATTCTTGTGATTTTATATAGCACCATTCAATGTTGTGACACTTTAACTAAACTGGCAATACTTTATATAAAATATAAATAATAATAATAAAAAAAAAAGAAAGATAACCGAAAGTGAGTAAAGTAAATAAAAAAAAGATAATTTATGTAAACTTTGTTGTATATTACGTTATAAAAATACAAATGGATTTTTTTTACACCCCATCCCAAATGTTGCTTTTTTTTAAATTAATGACAACATAACTATAACATTTTGACAATGAAGCAGTAAACAAAAATATAAATACTAAAGTATCTGGATGTATCCTCACATGTTATGATTCGCCCAGAATGAAAATGACTAGCCCTGTTCTCTATGGATCTGCTGAACAGGTGGTCTTCAAAAGGGTCAGGAAGTATATTTAGCATCTGAAACCTGAGCAAGCTACTAGGGGATTGGCTGCAGGGAGCACATGATAATTTCGGAGCTGGTGCATTTGCTTTGCTCTTGACCAGCGTTTCTGAGGAGGGAAGAGTTGGAGGCTTTGCTGCTAAGGGAATTAATTAAAAGTCACTGGTAAGAGTCTTTTTTACCTCCTCTTTGTATCCTCAGGACTAGTCTATGATCTGCATGGACCATAGCTCAGTGGCTTGGGACAGTTTTCAACTGGGACAATAGCAAGCTGGGATGTAGTCTGAGGACCTGTCTACTACTTTTCTTTTCCAGTGGTGTCTGTGCAATTTTGTTCTTCCTTTCCACTATATCGTGATGTACCATCATACTGCTAGATCCACTGATACTTTCTACTGACTTTGTGACTTTGTATAATAAGTGACCTTAGAAGGCTGTTGTGTCTGTTGATGTCATTGGGAAAAGCCAAACAAAATTTGGCACAGCGCTGTTCATAATTATTTTATATATTATCGGGAACTTATATTTCTGATTCAATCTGTTATTTTTTGCTTGGCACTAAAAAGGGGAGAGCATTACACGTTCCTATATTTAACCTGCACTAGTGGGCTTCAGTTGCCTCAGAAGGTATTACAGCTGAACTGGCTAAACAAATCCAGCCAATCAGCCGGCGGTATTAGATGTCACATAACTTCGGAGCAGCTGCTGGAAGGCTTCATCGCCTGACTTTGGGGACTGGGATCCCAGGCACTGTTCTAAGACCTGGAGAGAAAAGCTTTGACAGGCCCAGCTAGACATTCCACGCCACCCCTGCGCTCGTCTCTTCTGTTACATTCACAAAACCAAAAAAAAAAAGAAAACTTGAATTTTGATATTTTTCAGGTCTGGTCCAAACCCAATCTGCAGAAACAATACAGGGATCCACACTACAGGCCCATGCTGTTCAGAACGCAAATAATCTTGTTACCATAAGGTTACTATCAGTCTTGTGATTTTATGTGATCAGTCCCATTAATTGCGTTATACTTACTATTTCTGTATTTGTGTGTAGATCCGTCTATCCGTCTTCTTCTAACTGATAATTTATTTACTGCATATATCAGTGTGTGCTAATGTATTCATCTGTACTTTATATTAATACATGTGTATGTGTGAGATAGATAGATAGATAGATAGATAGATAGATAGATAGATAGATAGATAGATAGATAGATAGATAGATAGATAGATAGATAGATAGATAGATAGATAGATAGATAGATAGATAGATAGATAGATAGATAGATAGATAGATAGATAGATAGATATTGATAGATATAGGGAGATTGGTAGATAGATAGGTAGATGGCTAGATATAAATAGGTAATTAGACAGATATATAAATAAATACAGATAGATAGATTGATTGACTAGATAGATAGATAGATAGATAGATAGATAGATAGATAGATAGATAGATAGATAGATAGATAGATAGATAGATAGATAGATAGATAGATAGATAGATAGATAGATAGATAGATATTATTAGGTAGATGGATAGATATAGATAGGCAATTAGATGGATAGATAGATCAATTTGAATAGATTGATAGATATAGATATTTATATGGACAGATAGGTGGAGTGATAGATAGATAGATAGTAAGATAGATAGATAGATAGATAGATAGATAGATAGATAGATAGATAGATAGATAGATAGATAGATAGCTAGATAGATATATAGATATAGATATATAGATAGATAGATAGATAGATAGATAGATAGATAGACATAGATAGGTAGATAGACAGATAGATAGCTAAATAGATAGCTAGATAGATATATAGATATAGATAGATAGATAGATAGATAGATAGATAGATAGATAGATAGATAGATTACATATATTTAACTCATAACCCTTTAACTGTATAACTGTATGTAGACATATATGTATCTCTATCTATATCTATATCTATATCTATCTATCTATCTATCTATCTATCTCTCTGTACGTCCATTATTCTATTTCTGTCCATGTAACGTTATCTCCTCTCCTCAGTTTCTAGGTGACAGAGAGGACCGTCATAATGGCGGATGACGAGGAATTTGAGTATGAGGTAAGGTATATGAAGCAATGTATATGGCTGCCTATGTCTGTGTGATTGTGAGTGAGGTGACTGGGTTCCATTGTGTTGGTGGTTTCTGGAGATGTTTACTGAACAATGAAGTAATGGAGAGAATGCTGCATTCCAATGAATGAAAACTTTATTTATAGCCCGGAGTGAACACATGTAGTATTCATCTAGCTACCTCACGTAACAGGTTCGGTGCAGATAGTGTGATGGCCGTGTACTCTGATACCCGTTTAGTCAGCAGATCTGGGCACATACATAGATATGGCAGGTATGTGTCATTCCCAGGGTGCCGTAGTCACACTGGCTGTCAGTCTGAGCTGGCATTGCTGTGATCCGTATGTCCGGTGTGGTCTGGGGATAAGGGGGAAGGGGCCCAGTCAGAGCTCATAAAGCATCCTGAATACTGCCATTTCTACATGTATCTATGTGGTAATGATCACAGGTCTATATACCATAGGGGAATACTTTGGTAATTTCTAGAAAAAGGTTGGTATGATGGATGTTGCACACAGTTGCCCGGTAATTTTCACACTCCTAGGCCGTGGAAGTTATTGCTGAATAAAATAAGGATTGCTGTGATTTTCAGGCCTCGTTCACATTTACCAAAACATTGTAACATGAGGACCTACCTAATCTATGCAATGTATTTGTATCTAATCAGACAGGCCCTTGCACTGCATTGGTGTTGGAAGATCCTAAAGGGATTGTTGTAATCTGATTGCAATGTGTGTGGTCAACAGGGTTAATTTAGTCGACTAAAATGACTAAAACATATTAGTCGACTAAAACGACTAAAACATATTAGTCGACTAAATGTATACTATTTACTCGACTAAAATACGACTAAAACTAAAACAATTGAGATGACTAAAATACGACTAAAATTAAAAGCCATTTTAGTCAAAAGACTGTGACTAAAACTAAATTGCGATTACTGAAATGTACTGGAGATTTAGTCGACTAAATACGACTAAAACTAAAACAATTGCAGAAGACTAAAATGGGACTAAAACTAAAATGCCATTATAGTTCTTTAAAAAAAAAAAAAAAAACCCATTATAGTCCTAAGACTAAAATTAACACTGGTGGTCAACATAGATCTGGACATACACTATACAATCTGTACAATCTCTAAATCATCTCCTTTAGTTTTACACAAATTGTAAAATGTAATAGGAAGACAAACCTAAGCAACACTTTTAATTAGTATCCAATCAAGCAGGTCCTTTTACTACATAAATGACGTCAGATCTAAAGCAAATTGCTCACCATTCACTATATAATCTATTTGTACAATTTTCTTTAGATCTACCGTAAACTATGTAGTGCAAGATCCTGCTAGGTTGGATAGAAATATAATTTTGCTAAATCTTTGGGATATTTTTCATAGATTGTACAGTCAGATTATCTAGTGTATGGCCACCTTTAGGCCTCATGCACACTGGACGTTTTTTGACATTTTTACAGCAGCTGTTTTTGGCTGTAGACGTTTTTTTCTACAGTCGTTAAACTCTCCATCATGTTATCCTATGTGTCCATGCACTCGTAGGCTGTTATCAGCAGTTTTGGGCAGTGACGTTTTTGAGCAGTGAAAAAAAAAAAACTAGTGGGTTCTGAGAGACGTTTTTCAGCTGTAAAAACGCTCTAACGCTGATAAACGTCGATAAACGCTCAAAAACGTGGAAAAAAAACGCTAATAAGCGCTAAAAAGTGCTATTGCAAAAACGTTGAAAAACGTCCAGTGTGCATGAGGCCTTAAGCTGACTGTACACATTACAATCTAATTGTAAGGGGTCTGCCTGATTTGATACTCTTTGCGTTGGTTGCTTAGCTTTGCTAATACATATTATATATTATATTACATATTTATAAATATATTATTATATTATATTATAATAATAATTATTATATGTATATATTATATTATTATTATAATATATTTTATTATAAGAATTATATGTATATATTATTATATATTACATTTTTAGAATGTATTATATTATATTATATTATCGATTACATTGTTCTAGTGACTCTAAAGGAGATTATAGAGATTGTAGAATTATATATTATAGCATATGGTGGGATTAGGACCAGCTCTGATCTTTGGGTCAGTATCTCTGTGTCCCATACCCGGTATTATTAGTCTGGGTAGACCTCCAATAAAAAAGAATACATTCTGCATTAAGCACCACAAGATCCTCCACCATGTCAGAGAGTCTCTGCATGGGGTACCATATGTTTCCAAAGCTTGGAATGGCTTGTTGTCATACTAATGATACAGGCAGTCCCCGAGTTACCAACGGGTTAGGGACTGCCTGTTTGTTCTTAAGTCGGATATGTTCGTAAGTCGGAAGTGCGGAAGTGCATGCGCAGAACGGCAGAGACGTCATTTTCCGATGTCTTCCAATGTCGTTTTCCGATGTTTTGCGATGTTTTGCGATGTGCCCGCCGACGCCGCCTCCCGTTCGTAAGTAGGAGTCGATCGCAAGTCGGAGGTTCGTAACTCGGGGACCTCCTGTAATCTTTACACAGCCCAACCATGCCAAGTGATACTCAAGTGTGATGAGGCTTATTTGCTAATATCAAAAGTTGACCAACAAGATTAAGTCTGCTTTCACACTGAAGTGCTTTATCGCTAAAAATAGCGCCTGCAAAGAGCCTGTAAAGCGCCTGTCCTGTCACTCCAGTGTGAAAGCCTGAGTGTTTTCACACTGGAGCGGTGCGCTGGCAGGGCGCTAAAACAAAGTTCTGCAAGCAGCATCTTTGAGGTGCTTTAGGAGCGGTGTATGCACCGCTCCTAAAGTGCCCCTGCCCATTGAAAAATCAATGGGCAGTGCCGCTGAAGCGCCGGCAATGCGCCGTTAGTGGGGGTTAAGTGCCGAAAAGCGCTACAAAAATGACGGTAAAGCGTCGCTAAAAATAGAGGCGCTTTACCACCAATGCCTGCCCGCCTCAGTGTGAAAGTGCCCTAAGGATTACAGATCACCACACATGTTCCAATCTGATTGTACTCCTTTTTAGATCTACCAACAACTATGTAATGTAAGGGCTTGTCTGATTAGATAAAAATTGATTGGATAGATCAGCTTGTTATATTATATAGTTTTGGTAAATCTAAAGTACTGTACAATGGTTACACAGTGAGATTATAATGTGTATGGTGACCCTAACACATACGAACTTGGCTTTATATATTTTTGGCAGTGTATGCAAAATCCCACAACCAGACCAATCTGAAAATATATATTAGATCTTTAAAGCTGGATATGGATGGATGAAAATGTGGCCTGTTCTGTGGCTGTGCTCACTCCTGCTTGAAAGAAGTAAATCTAATGATCGGCTTTTGCTGAATGGGAATGTTGGCAACATTTTCTCGATCAGCGGCTGCAGCCAATGAGTGTATTCTAATGGCAGAGAGTCCCTGTTGTCAGAATGCAGTGCTTCAATGGGGAGAATTTCTCTATCCACCACATTTGCGTTGATGGGGGAATTCATGAAGAAAAAAAAAAAGTAGTCTGTGGCCATCTTAATTTGGCTAAACTTTTGACAGCCAAGCTGTAATTGTGGATTTGGGTAACTTTTCACCACTACTATTCAGCATTATGTTCTTCAGATGTATTTGATTAAAGTTGTGACAAGAGATTGCTGTTACTCTATTCTTACTTTGTTTCCCTTTTGCAGCATCTGAATCACAGATTCAATCCAAATACAGAACTTTCTTAGTACCGTATATACTCGAGTATAAGCCGACCCGAATATAAGCCGAGGCACCTAATTTTACCACAAAAAACTGGGAAAACTTATTGACTCTAATATAAGCCTAGGGTGAGAAATGCGCAGCTACTGTAAGTGGAAAAGAGGGTCAACGATGCCCATTTGCAGCCTCACTGTGCCCATTTGCAGCCATAAGGCCCCAGAACTTCAAACTCGGTAGTTAAGGGTTCCTAGATGCCCCCTAGCTGCAGCCAAAATTTGGGGTCTCTGGACCCAAAGGGCCCCAAAATGACATTGCTGCAGATGGACACAATTGACCGACTTTGGGGCCCCGTATCTCAGGGCCACTTGGTGCTAGGAACCCCAAATTTGGTGTGCAAACCCACTAGCACTACAACATATCCAAAGCTGGGGTTCCTAGCAGCAAGTTGCCCCAAGATACGGGGCCCCAAAGTCGGTTCGGAAAATGTCAAGCACTTTTCTGCAGCATTTTCCGAACCGAATTTGGGGCCCTGTATCTCGGGGCCACTTGGTGCTAGGAACCCCAGCTATGTTGTAGTGCTAGTTCCACTGGGTTTGCACAGCAAATTTGGGGTTCCTAGCACCAAGTGGTCCCGAGATACGGGGCCCCAAAGTCTTTTCGGAAAATGTCATTCTCTGCTGCAGAAAAGTGCTTGACTCGAGTATAAGCCAAGGGGGGCATTTTCAGCACAAAAAAGTGCTGAAAAACTCGGCTTATACTCGAGTATATACGGTATTAATTAATATTCCTGCACAATAACAACCAAACACTTACGGCCATTTATAAAACAAGAAAATTAGGGTCAGCATGTGATTGGTTGTCATTGGTTTGGAAATTTGCCAGCTGCAAACTATATACCCCCTTAAAATGTATGAACACTTTATTGTATATATCAGTGTATACAAAGTATCACCTTTACACCCACCAACTTCATATTTTTAAGGGGGATATACAATTAGTGGTGTGTTTTTCTCAACTTTTTTCCTGTATATATTTAGCTTGTTCATAATAATGACATCTGCCCAAATTTATGGGATATGACATTCTGCTCTCTACAAATACTTACCATGACATTCCTGTTAAGATCTGCTTGAAACCTGTACCCCCTCTGAGGGTGAAGAAAGGGATGTCCAAATTAAAGGATTTTGCCAAAATAGCTTCTATTATATTTAATATTTAATGTCCCAACAATCAGCCCAACACATAGTTGGCAAAGATGGCACTGCAGTTTTGGTGGAAGTTGCTTAGATGAATCATTATACTATATAGGACCATATATATGTTTTGTTTTATTTATATATATATATATATATATATATATATATATATATATATATATATATATATATATATATATATATATATATATATATATATATCTTTCAGTGGTTCTGGCAACATAAATTCTACATTCACTCACCACTGACAGATACAGAAAGGCTGTAAGGCAGATGGAGCTGCAGAGATACAATCTGATCTGTAAATGGCAACACAGCAGGATCATGTAAGCAACAAAAATTTTTACTTTACAGGGTGTTCCAAAAGTTGCCATACAAAGGGAAAATGAAAAATTGTAGCTTTATTTACAAAATATTTATTACAAAATTGTACAAGATATTTACAAAATATGAATAATAATTGAATAATAAATAAAAATTTAATATGAGTTTGTTCATTTTTCCTTTGTATGGAGATTTTTGGGACACCCTTAATTATGTCATCGGGTTAAATCCCTTGCAAACAGACTTACACGTTTCAGACTTTCGGCCCAGCTATGTCTAAGGCTGAGAGGCTGAGCTGCACAAGTGGGTTTGTTTGCATGGATTTTACCCCATGGCATAATAATGTAAACATTTCTTAGCTTACACGATCCTACCATGTTACCAACCTTTTTGGATATTACTGATTCTAACTAACCTAGAGAGGCATGAGTCTGAGCAATGGTGTCCCTCAGTTATCCTGTTTGGAATCTCGGTTGAGATCAATGAGTTGCTTTGCTTAGATACAATCTGATTAATCGCAAGTTCTCCTTCTACCCACAGACCCAACGACTGGTGCCTGATAATGGTCACGCATAATTCAGTCTACAGGCCAGATCTGTAATGTGTGAGGGCAGGGCTGCTTCTATAATTTACTGGATGTGAAAACTGGAATGGAATGTTGGTTAAAATAGTTTTAGTGTCTGTAGGTGTAATCAGAGCTGGGCTTTTCTGGAGCTCTCTGAAATTATAGACTTGCAGCCTGTCATTTTTTTTATTATGCTTTGACTTTTTTTTATTTTTTTGTCATTGTTGCCTATGTGCACGGGTGTCAAAACTTGTCCTGCAAAAATGTATCACTATTTTTTCTTACTACATTTAATGGGGTGAAAAGTTTTGGAAGCATCATCTCTCTTACTTTTATGTTGTTTTTGAACAAAAAAGCAAAAAAGGTGAAAAGGGTATAAGGACATTGATGAATCAGAGGAGAAAATACTGGTTGGTTTCAATGAGAATGTGAAAGTACTGATAATAAATACAGACATTAATAAATGATAAGGACATGTTATAAAAAAGATATCACATTCTGTGTGTGAGCAGTCACATTTGTGTTTGAAATGCAAATATCAGTAATAATGATTCAGATATAAATTTTTAGGATTGTTATGAGTAAGAACGTTTAGTGTTAAATGCATCAAGCGTTTTGTTGTCAATGTATGGTCAAGTGCCTTCCTTGAATAGTAAAATCTCATTGAGCAGTGAGCACCTTGGGCCCATTTCTTTTGTTGTTGACTGAGTTTTCAAATCCTGTTCGGTTTCTTTATCCTTTGTGACTTTATGCCAATAATAAGAATCACTTTAGCTTCAAACTTTCTGCTTTTACCGATGACCTTCTCAGTTCAACACTCTGCTTCCATTCTATTGAACATATACAAAATTTGCCTTGGATGGGGTCTTTCATGTAGACTTTGGCTTCTTTCCCAATAGCGAATTTAATCCTTGGATGTTCATTTGCAAGCACAAGCAAATTATATGTATAAAATATGTTCAGCAAGTGTTTTGCAAACTGTCCAGCTGGCTTTGTCAGGGGTTGGCAGAGACTGTAGAGATATAACTAGTACAACTTGTCTGAAATTTAGGGAAAAAAAAAAGAGTATCCCTAATTCACGAGAGGCATAAAGACAGGAAAATACAGCTTGTTCTGAGTAAAGCACCAGAAATGCAATAGCAACCTATTTTTTTTATTATTATTATTCTTCCATAGAATTTTATTGGTAAGTAAAGAGAAGGTTTACATTGTAATTGACCAAGGTGCCCGAGGCAGTAATATCCAATACAACAGGTTTAACAACAGTATTGATCCGCATTAATTGGCAATAACAGTTGTAAAGAAGTTCCAGCTTAAGTCAACAGAGTGTGCAATGAAGAAGACAAGAGGTTCGGTTGTAGTTATTTCGCTAGGTGGCAAAACTTATCCCAGGCTCAGTTCTTCCATCTAGTGCTAATATAGGTTTGAGTATGTTTCGTGGATAAAATCGGGGGGTTTACTTGCTCGTGAGGAAATTACCAACGCTGAGTGGCAACCTATTTTACTAACAGAATATAAAGCCACGTACACACAAGCGGAATGTCTGACAGAAAAAGTCAGACGGAAGCTTTTCATCGTATATTCCGATCGTGTGTATGCCTCATCTGACTTTTTTTATGGAAAATTCTGACGGACCTAGAAATGAAACATGTTCTAAATATTTCCGACTGAACCAATTCCTATTGGAAAACCGCTCGTCTGTATGCTGTTCCGAGGGACCAAAAACAACGCATGCTCTGAAGCAAGTACGAGACGGAAGCTATTGGCTACTGGCTATTGAACTTCCTTTTTCTAGTCCCGTTGTACGTCACCGCGTTCTGGACGGTCAGACTTTGGTCGGACTTTGGTTTGACCGTGTGTAGGCAAGACCGCTTGAATGGAATTCCGTCGGCGTTCCGTCGGAGAAACCTTCAGAGTTTATTCCAACAGCAAAACCGGTCGTGTGTACGCGGCATTACTCACTCTTACGTTGACTTCAAAAACTTTGTATGTTTAAAGTGAGAGTAGGCTAGTGTGAAAATGTACTACATTTTGGAACTATTAAGATAAATAAATGGCTAATTAAAATTTACAAAGTAACTCTAATGCACTTTTAATAAACAGACGCCGATTTAGTAAAAGATTGGAAAATGTTCACAAAATAAAATGTGTGAAGATTTGCTTCAATTATCCAATTATGGGAAAAGAAAATCCTTATTTACTTGTTTCTTCTGCACATGATTGAATAATTAAAGTGAATCTCCAAACCATTTTGTTGTGTGAACATTATCGGATCTTTAAGTAAATCAGCCTTGTCTCAACATTCAAACTAATATATATGCTATGCTGTTTTATTCTTACAAATAATAACTGCAATATACTCCACAGCATCCTATGATTTAGATGGATCAAATAATTAAAATACAATCATTGAAATAGAAAAAAATATATATAATTATTATTGAGGGAAATTAGATATGAGAGAAAAGGGCTGCATTGGCTTGAAAAAAATAATTTAATGTATTTATTGCTTAGCAATGCCACATAAATCAGTGATCTGCCCCACAGAGTAGTAAAGTGCAGGCTGATGTTGTGAACAGGAGATAGCTCAGATAGGAGAGAAGTATAGTGGAACCTTGGTTTACGAGTAACGCAGTTAACGAGCGTTTTGAAAGACGAGCAACTTTTTTTTTTTAAATTCTAACTTGGTTTGCGAGTGTTGTCTCACAAAACGAGCAGAATTCAAGCTAATGGGGTGTGTAGTACTGCATTTGGCCAGAGGTGTGGGGGTGCTGGGGACACTCAGAACGGTTCGGAGCCATTCAGAAATACTCGGAATCACTCGGAAATGCTCAGAAATACTCAGTTCCCGAGTGTTTCCGAGCCTTTCCGAGTTCAGCCGAGCTGTCCCCGAGTATTTCCGAGGCTCTCCGGCACCCCCCCCACCTCTGGCCACATGCGGTATTGCATGTAATAGAAGTCAATGTAGAACTAATTATCTTCGTTTCCATTGACTTCTATGGGGAAACTCGCTTTGATATGCGAGTGCTTTGGATTACAAGCATTCTCCTGGAGCGGATTATGCTCGTAATCCAAGGTTCCACTGTATGGTGACTAATGCTGGCTACACACTGCTTGAATTTCAGCTGACGAAATTTGAGCTGTGAGTGGCCCTGTTGGCACAACCTGGCTTGACAAAAGTCGGCTTTCCAATCAACATTTATTGCAAGGATCATGTGAAAAATTGTCGGCGGAACACTCCAATCAGATGCAGCCACTGTTCAAATATTCAACAGCTGCAGATCCTACCGGCTGCTGAACATAATATCTGACAGGGGATATTCCTGAGTCCATGCAAATCTTTGTGTTTTTGGCTAGCATACCTATAAAACAGAAATGTGATCAGGTCTGATGTTGGCAGCTGTAAAATTCAGCATTTGAAGAACTGCATCATGCATCATAACTGAACACCAGTCTTCATAGAAGTAGATAGATCATTTTTGCAAGTTAAACTTAGTTGCATGTGTCAGAGATTGTAAAATTTTGGTGCATATGAAGCCTTAGGAAAGGGTACTAGGGTACATTCTGAATGCCCATGGATGCCAAGTTCAGTTCATGGCAGGTGAACACAAGTCAGTCAGTGTGCTATTTTAAAAGTTAAGTGCACTCTAATGGCATAAGGGGAACCTATAGGCAAGGTAGCAGCTTTGCTCTGCTGATTTCTTCTATTCACACTGAAAAGATTGCAGAAGGCACAGATAAGCCACCCCATTTGCATTGTCTCTACTGCCATGGCACCATCAGACAAAACTGCATAAAATTGCATCCTCCCTTTTAAAGTGACACAAAGGTGCACAACGTTGACCAATTGCGCCATCCCCCTGGTTTACTGCTGGGGCATAAAGGATGTAGCTGTGCCTCCTGGACATACACTGGGCTCTAAGCTACTGATTTTGTTGCTTATTGGAGGATTTGCTTTTGGCTGCTGGACCCAGGTGCATAGAATCTGCATATATCCCCTAAGGCTGGATTCACACCTATGCATTTTTAGTGCTTTTTGCATTTTGCAGATTTGCACTACAGTCCATTTAACATTATTTCCTATGGAACATGATCTGTAGTGCAAATCTGCAAAATGCAAAAAGCACAAAAAATGCATAGGTGTGAATCCAGCCTAAAACCTCACTAGCATCAAGATAAAATTGCTTTAGCACTTTCTCCACATTTTTGGATATGTGATCTTGGAAGAAAGTAAAGGAAAATACTCACGTTTTTAAAAATTATATTTGTTTTCTATCTTTTCTCTTTTTTTATGTGTATTGTCATTAAAGAACCTAAACATTTTCTCTATATGTACTGATGGACGAGCTGTTTATTAACATGAAACAGGCAGGATATTAATATGCAGATTAGTTATCTCCTAAATTAAACATCAACATGATTTGTTGCCATTCAGGACAAAGTGACAGAAGTGACAGTAGAAAAACCAAAGGCAATGTGTCTTCAGCAATGTGCTTCCTTATGCAACATGGCTGTAAACTAGGGTTGCCACCTGTCCGGGATTGACCTGGACAGTCAGGGTTTTGAATCTTGTGTCCGGGTTTCAGGAGGACTGGAACCCGGACACATGAATCAAATCCCTGACTGTCCAGGTCAATCCCGGGCAGGTGGCAACCCTAGTTTACGGCCATGTTACATAAGCAAGTACGCTGCTGAAGACACATTGCCAGCCGAAGAATCAATAAGGAGAGGCTTCCGCTTACCTTTAAGGAAACTCTTTCTTACTGGCCCAGAACACTGCTGATTTTTTGCTTGATAGTGGAGAAGCAAAAGCGCAACATCTTGCTTCTGGTTGTTTCACTTGCTCCTTATGGTGCTCTTGGCAGAGCCCAAATCCATATGGCAGACTCTATCTTTTATCATTGGTTGGACCAAAACGGAAAGGGAAAGGAAAAAAATCTCCACTTGGATACCAGACCAACGTGCTAAATTCTTGGCACATCAGTCTCTAATATTATACAGAAAAAAATCCTTCAAATATATATATATATATATATATATATATATGTATATAACTGCTTGTTTGTCCTGGAAAGCTTTACAGAACATCCATAACAGTTGTTGTTTTCTTTAATGTGTAATTAGCAACTTGTTTTATGGCGTCTGTCAGCTACTTGACAAAGATAATGAAGGGTGACACATGTTACATTTTACTCTGGACAAATTTAATTGGTTAAAGAACTGTACAGCTTTGTGTTGTCTTCAGGGTTTAAGTGCATTGGATTTTATTTGTCAACTCTGATTCCCTTTGCTGTCCTGGTTATGACACTCATGACATTACATGGCATTATAGGCATTATAGTGTTTTTTAAGCATCCTCATTTCTGTCTCGGTAGTAAAGTTTTTATTTTATTTTATGATATAAAATAATTTGCAGTTATACATTTGCATATCTAACAAATAATAAAATAAATATTGATATGTAGTTAATAAGATCATTACTTCCAATGCGTCCAGTCATGGAGATTTTTAAAATCCTACAAATGACTGATTTTTGTGCAAATAGTTGTGTGCAGTAACATAGTGGGTCATAATTTGGCAGTTACTGACCTTAGTCATTTTATGTAACAAGTACATCACAGCATTGTTTAAATCAAGGCACAACCAAACTTTCAGTTTAACCACTTGAGCTCCAAAAGATTTTACCCCCTTCATGACCAGCATGATTTTTTGCTATTCGGCACTACTTTAACTGACTATTGCGCAGTTCTGCAACCCTGTACCCAAAATAAATTTATATAATTTTTTTCACACAAATATAGTTTTCTTTTGGTGGTATTTGATCACCACTGGGTTTTTTATTATGTAAACGAAAAAAGACTGAAAATTTTGAAAAAAAACATATCCAATAAAAAAAAAATTAAAAAATCTAATTTCATCATAAATTTAGGTCAAAATGTATTCTGCTCCATGTCTTTGGTAAAAAAAAAATTCCAATACCTATATATTAATTGGATTGCGTGAAAGTTATAGAGTCTACAAACGATAGTATATACAGTCGTGCTCAAAAGTTTGCATACCCTGGCAGAAATTGTGAAATTTTAATATTGAAAATATGACTAATAATGCCAAAAAGCTGTCTTTTATTTAACCACTTCCCTACCCGCCAATAGACATATGACGTCCGCAGATGGGATTTCCCATCCTGGGCGGGCGTCATATGATGTCCTCGGCTCACTGGCGGTATTGGGGGGTGCGTACGCGCCACAGCGTCAGCAAGGAGCCAATACGCATGCCCGGCTGCCACAATGTCTGTCGGCACTCGCGATCGCTCGTTACAGAGCAGGACCGTGGATCTGTGTGTGTAAACACACAGATCCACGCCCTGTCAGGGGAGAGGAGACAGATTGTGTGTTCATACTAAGTATGTACACAGATCGGTTTCCTCCCCTAATCAGTCCCCTCCCACCACAGTTAGAATCACTCCCTAGGTAACACATTTAACCCCTTGATCGCCCCCTAGTGTTAACCCCTTCCCTGCTAGTGACATTTATACAGTAATCAGTGCATTTTTATAGCACTGATCGCTGTGTAAATGTGAATGGTCCCAAAATAGTGTCAAAAGTGTCCGATATGTCCGCCGCAATGTCACAGTCATGATAAAAATCGCAAATCGACACCATCACTAGTAAAAAAAATAATAAAAAAAGCCAATGAGCCATGTCAAAGTGTTGTTGTTCTTTTTTATCAGGAACAGTTCCTGTGGCAGTTGTGGCTAAAACATTTCTTGATCTACCTGACCTTGGCTTGGTATTAATAGATCCCCAAATTTTCCATTTCTTATTAAGTGATTGAACAGTACTGACTGGCATATTCAAGGCTTTGGATATCTTTTTAAATTCTTTTCCATCTTTGTAAAGTTTCATTACCTTGTTACACAGGTCTTTTCACTGTTCTTTTCTACCTCCTCATGGCTCAGTGTCTAGCCTGCTTAGTGCATCCATGTGAGAGCTAATAAACTCATTGACTATTTATACACAGACACTAATTGTAATTTAAAATGCCACAGATGTAGGAAAATAATTTAATTGCCATTTTAACCTGTGTGTGCCACCTTCTGTGTCTGTACCAAGGCCAAACATTCTAGGGTATGTAAACTTTTAAATCAGGGCCATTTGGGTGATTTCTGTTATCATTATGATTTAAAAAGGATCCAAAAAACTATGTGATAATAAATGGCTTCAACATTTTTTTGGCATGATCAGTCATATTTTCAATATTAATGCCAAAATTTCACAATTTCTGCCAGGGTATGCAAACTTTTGAACACAATTGTATATACTGTAATTTTTTTTTATACTAGTAATGGCGGTGATCAGTGACTTTTAGTGCAACTGTGATTGCGACATGAGTGCGACAGGCAATCTGACATTAACTGACTCTGGGTGGGAACTGACTAAATGACACTGACATCTCCAGTCACACTAAAACAGTGATCAGTGCTAATACTATACACTGTCACTATACTAATGATACTGGCTGGGAAGAGGTTAACATTTAGGGGCAATCAAAGGGTTAACTGTGTGCCTAACAATGTTTACCATGTGGTGTTTTCACTAAGCAATGTGCCTGTTTTAACTCCCTGCTTCGCAGTGAGAAAAAAACGGCACATCGCCACTGTCTGTAGAGAGCCCTGTGTTGTTTACCAACACAAGGCTCTCTTCTGTCATTCACTTAGCCGATCAGCGGGTCCCAGCCATAAATCATTGGCCCA
Source organism: Aquarana catesbeiana (assembly GCF_042186555.1). Lineage (NCBI taxonomy): Eukaryota > Metazoa > Chordata > Amphibia > Anura > Ranidae > Aquarana > Aquarana catesbeiana. Next base: position 366,938,029 of record NC_133329.1, read on the forward strand.
CTGGTTTGCATGTGCTGGAGCGAATGGCAGCACAGCCTGGGTGGCGGGCTTCGTGATCCACCGTAGTGGGGCCACTCTGCCACAGTATATCTGCAGTAGGCGGTTGCTAAGTGGTTAAATAAGCAAAATACATTATAGGTGCATCAAACAAAAGGTGAGGAAAATCTCATTTTCTTTAAGAAGCAGCCACAGCCTGAGTAGATAGGCCTGTCCCTTGGCAGCATACAGCAAAGAAGGACTTTTACTGTCTGTGTGGAAGCAGTGATCCTTTTTGCAAAGGTCTCACACACCCTCTTTCTAACCCACCCATAGCTATGAAACAAGGAAAGTTCATGCTTTCTTCTGATTGGGGAGATCTAGCTCTGACTCAGCAGGGGGAGTGTTGGACCTCTGCAGAGAGACTACTGTTGCACACAAATAGCAAGAGTCCTTTACTTACAACATGCTGACAGTAGACAAGCTATTCTAGTCAGGCTGTGGCTGCTTTCTGAAGACCAGAATAGTTGTAAGACTTAGTTCACCCTTTGTTTTAATGCTCCTGGAATGCATTTAACTGATTCAGTTGAATTTTAATAATAAATATTCATAAAATGAACCTGTAAATTAATATCTAATCCATTAAAAAAAACATACCGTGATGCCTTCGATAGTTAACTGACGTTGCACTGTGCTCCTGCTCTTATGTATCACAAGCAACAAGGTAACTTTATTTGTTGAATTGGTCTTTGATTTAATTTTATTGAACCGGCTGTATTGGGGAATACAGGGGTCATAACAGCACCACTATATAATAGCTTCAGATCCAGTAAGTCCTGGAAATGAAAATCCTGTTTGAAGTGGAGGAGAATAGGATATACCGGTATATAGAATGAGCTGGAGTAGCAAGTAAAATAAGGTGATAAGAGAGAATATTTGTGTCTATGCCTTCCTAACAAAACTTAGAGTCTAGGGGTGTTTTTAAAGATATGGGTTTGGTGAATGCCTAATGGCACATATAAACGAGTTCCAGAAACGGGGGCAGCACAACCAAAGTCTTAAAGTCTGAGTATCATGTACCTGGTAGCAGAGCCTGAAAGGATGAGGAAGGCCTCTCTTACACCTCTGCTTCGGGGCTCCTGGAAGTGTGAACAGAAGTCGCAGGAGTGCAGAGTGGCACAAGTGCCTGTAGGTCTTGCTAGTAGCAGAGCAGGTATCCACACTAGGCAGGAGAAGTCCTCAGCAGTCTTCAGTGAAGCAGGTGGGCCGGTAGACAGCTGGTGGGTGGCAGACCGAAGCAGGCTGGTACTGGCAACAGCAGGTGGGTGAGGCATACTCTGGTAGCAAACTGTAGAACAACAGGCACAGCAGGATGTAAGGAAAGTACTGTAACCCTCAGGAAGATTAGAGGAATCAGGCAGGCTGGGTCATACACTGGCAGGATGGATCGGGTACAGGGGAGCAGGCAAGAACGTGGTCAGGGTGCAAGCCGGGTTAAGAGTCAATCAGTGGAAGAGAAGCAAATTGTGCAGACAGAAGTGGAGGTCAAGGACAAGCCAGGGTCAGTGCAGGTGGAGTTCAGAGAGTAGTCAGACAAGCTGGGTCAGCAACTGGAATCAGGATGCAGAATCACAGGGTCACATGATACAGGGGAGGCCGAAGACAAAGCAGCACTGATCCTGAGCACGACACAGTTTAAATAGCCCATTTGGCGCCAACATATGTCGCAAGTGCACATGAGCATGCTGATGCGCATGTGTATGCGCACGTATGCACGCACCTATGTGAGTGCTCATATGCAGGCATGAATCCATGTTAACAACCAGTTGACACTGAACTTTGACTAGCACATGGGTGCTTTCTCGGGGATTTAATGTACTACCACAGCCCCAGCATGGATTTATGTCCATTATTGGATCAGTGATCACCCCATTCACTTTATTCAGCTCAATATTTGAGAGGATATATTTGAGACTGTCCAGAGATGCTTAGCAACTACTTGGGCCATCTATTCAGTTACAGCCCTTACATCCACCCTACAATACATTGTGGCTTACTTTCAATATGTATCATTGAGCCTGAGTATGGTAGAGTCAAAGGTATTACAGGGACGAATGGTGACTTTAGCATACAATTAGCCATGTTAGGGACAAGTATTGCTTGACACCTGATTACCCTATACCTAGACCTCTAGGCTAAGATAGCTGGAAGTTATTTATAGGTTGATTGCTGAATGAATGCACATGTAAGCGACGTCCTGTGTGTTTTGTTTAAGTGACAACGTTGTCTCTTTTTTTTAACCAATTTTTAATGGTGTTTGGAGGAGTAGGCCATTGTGCCTTTTTATTACTTGAGTTATACATTATTGAACAATAAAGTTTATATCACCTACAATTCATACCGTGGTTGGTCCTCCCTTACAATTCTTATGGGGTGGGACGACTACACAGGTTCCCCCCTTTCCCTTTGCCCCTCTTTTTCTCCCCCCTTTTTTTTTAGACATTGTGACTTAGTTGTGGAGGTACCCTGTCCTGAGGGATGAATCGGTCCAAAAGTATTGGTAATATACCAGTAGTCTGAGATCCGTCTTTTATATCTTATTAGAGGAACCATGTTGTCTACTGGCATGCCCTTCCTGACACTGAGTGACTACATTTTGAACGCACAGCACCATTCCAGACCCGTTCCTCTGCCTTGTCCATGGATTAACCAGGTGCCTGCTCAAAGAAACCCACCTTTGCTCATCATTGAAAAGGATAAATTAATCTGAGCTCTACTCTGATCTATGCTCTTCTGGGTTATTTTATTTAAGCATTCGTTCAATATCTGCAGCTATGGTGTATTCACCCAAAACCAGCACTTTTTCACGTGTTTTACCACAAAGGGATTGTGGTCAAGTTCTTTGTGGTGAAACACATCGAGGAGGTGCTGGTTTTGGGTGGAGACACCATGGCTGCAGCTATCAAATGGATAATTGAATAAAATAATGCAGAAAAGAAGAGTGACTACAGTTACTACAGCTAGTAAGCCACATATTGCCAACTCTTAATATGTAGATGTAGAGATATTATAGCTCTAGCTATGTTGCTCACATACAGTTTACAACCTAATCTGATGATGCCTATGTGTATGGATGTACAGCAATGTCAAAGGAAAAGATCCATAAGCCGCACCTCATGAAGCAGACCCATGTGTATGAAGCGAAATGAATGGCAACCTCAGCCCAGACTCCAGGCCGGCCACGACCCCAATGCGGTTCACTCTGCCCCTTGGAGATTATTCATGGGGAACATGATTTAGCTCCAAGGGTCAGAGCGAAATGGATTGGGGCGTGGCCTGGCTGTAGACCGGGCTAAGGCTGCCATTCATCTCACTTCATGCACATGGGTCTGCTTCATGATGTGCAGCTTATGAATCTTTTCCTTTGACATTGCTACAGCTTTGTTACAGCCTGGAGCTAGGACGAGCTCCTTGTCCCTGCCTGCACTCACAGCAGTCTAGTTGGACTTTACCTCTCTACCTGAGCAGCACCAAAACTTTGTCTTTTTTGGACACAGTCTGTATTGATGTACAGCTATTATTATGCATGGATTTGTTGATATTCAGTCCACGTATTTTTCTTTCCCTAAGAACACTGGGCAAAGATATAATCATTTAGTGATGCGATTAATCAACTAAATTTTTATCCGGGAAGTTTCAGGTCTTAATTTCCCTGAAAATACTACAAGCTCCTTTCAACCTTTGAGATCGAATTTTACAGTATCAGATGGTCATCTGAACCTTAGGAAAGACCTCTTTCATAATATGCTACCACTTACAGTGTGGATAAACATGTCAGAGGGATTAGTTCTAAGAGTTTGGCAAAGAAAATGTGTAAAGTCATTATAAGGCATTCATCTGGCACCTAGCAAAAGGACAGCGACACAGTAAAAGCATTATCAGGGGGACAGTTCATCCCTAAACAACAGGAACATATTTTATATAGACTACATTGTAAATACTCATCTACATTCATAACAGGGAACCAACAGCAAAAAAAATAAAAAAAATCATAGTAAAAAAGAATGATTTAGGAGTGTGCCTATATTGTTTGCATGTGATTAAAAATAAAACAAAAAATACCCTAAAAATTGTTCTGAGTTTACCAGATACGGGGAATAAATAGGTTTCAAAATGCATTTTGAAATAATATGCATGCATAAAGTTCCTATACAGAACTATATAAAAAAAAATTTTTTAGTAACAAAATAAAGTTTAATAAAAATTGGATTACTAATGTTACACTTGATATATGCATAGGTAATGCACCATCTGTTTTTTACATTTTTTTTTTAAAGAACTCCCGTTACACGATCTCTGAAGTTTCCAGCTCCACCCCATGTCATTAAGTGGGTCTCTTCCTTGGCTTTCTAATGGTCACAGCTAGATTTCAATTGATATAAAACACCAGTTTATGACCTCCAAATTTAAACCATCGATATATCAGTTTAGGGTGCACTTAGCCCTGCAATTGTTACCTTTCTGGCTCATATGAAAATGATATTTATCTTTTACGAGGACTCCTGTCCAACCTGTTCTAGAATTTACCCTCAACTTTAAAACCTTCTTGAAGCTGGTGTATCATGCAGACAGCTGGGTAAAAATAACTTCTGCAACTCACTGAAACTATTTTACTTCCTCTCTGCAGAAAATATTTCTGGGTTTCACCTTTCACTAATGTTCGGTGGTGAGAGTGTCAAGGATAGCCTTGACCTGTACAGTGATTCTATTTCTAATTAAAGAATATAGCACAATTTTTATAGATACTAATAATGTATACAAGCCACAAATAAGAAAAATTGCATGTATAATAAATTTGTAGAATAGAGTTTTTTCAATGGAACTGTACATTATATTTGAACCTGTATAAAGATGCTCTGTAGTTTGAATCAGTATGATTCTGACAACTTTTAACCCTTATTATTTTTCTTTTTCTACTAGATGCACAGTGCAATATGTATAAATTTACACATTTACATTTTACACCATGCAATATCACATGCTTATGTATTATATGAAATCAGATATCCCTGGTTATATACAGTGCATAGTGATAGATAGCACTCAAAATAGTACACCATATATCACTACACTAAAAACTATACTTTGAAAACGTTTTTTGTTTCCGGGTTTTCAAGTATATCAACAAAGCCTAACAGTGTAGCAAGCATTTTAACAATAAAGGACATAAGTGAAACCAAAGTATATTAAGCCATTCTGGCTTTTATCTCTCAATAAACCAACACTGATTTCTCAATTACCTTCTTTTCCATTTATAACTTTTCTATATTTTACTTTAGTGCTTTCTATGTTTTTTTTTTTTCTTAAAGTTGAATTCAAAATCTAAAATTATTAATTGGACAATATTATTAACTTTAAAATATAATTAAATGGAATGTCAGCTTCACATTGGTGGGTAGTGTGTGGGTCCTGCCATGGGGTCTAAATTAATGCCTAGTTATTTACCTACTTCCCATAAAGCAGTCTTTTTAAATCATATATTAAATCTTATTTTAGATTATATAAATAGGTTGTGTAACTGACTTGACCAAACAAAAACCTGGTAGCATGACTGAAGTGTCATTTAAGTAGGAAATCAGTAATTTGTGCCAGACCTCTTAGTTTTGGAATGTCTATAGATGCTAAGTCAATCTAATTACATAAAATACAGACTGCATGGCACATATTTTTGGATTCCATTTCATCTCTTCACAAATGGTCTAGCTGTTCATCCATGCTTAACAATTACTATTACGTTAAGAGTACAAATTATTATTATCAGATGAACCGCACATACTGTATTTACCATTCTTCCAATATAAGTGTTGTTGACACATTTGGTATGATAATTTTTGCTCGTACAAATTATCCAGAAAACAATAAAAATGATGGAAAAAAAATAAGTATATAAAATGTCAGTATATATTAGAGATCCTTTGTAGGAATGATTAAAGTGATACTCAGATTGGATAACCAAAATGAAAAACCTTTACTTAAGTAATGAGGGCTGAAGGGTATTTTTACCCAACAAAAGAAAAGTATGAGCTTAGGATCCATAAAAACATCACCAAGATTTACTGCAAAGTAAAACATAAACTCCTACATATTTAGTGGCATAAGCAATCCAGAATGATGCTACGGCTAAACTTAATTTGAGTTATGTCAAGGAGAGAATGACGGTTTGCCTGGAGAATCTGGCCATTGTGCAACTGGAAAAAATGATTCACTCATCTGCTAGCAATGACCTAGACTTTCAAAAATAACTCAAGTAAATCCATTGTACTTGTCTGGTTGCAATGCAAACATGGATTTACTGATGGCAATACAATTATACTAAGGGTCAACAACCACTACCTTCTAAACTGCATTTTATTTCACAAATACTTGACTAAAACATGAAATGCAAAATTATATATATGGAATTTTTTATTTATTTAATAAGCTAAATGAATAAACAGCACATTCTTGAAAAAATATGGCAATAACATTTCTACAGAAAAACAAAAACAGTGCATTAGGTAGTAGCATTACAACACCACAAAAAAAATTACACAAAAAAGACACGATGTCTGAAACTGCCACTGGAATTAGGAGATGATATATTATTATTATTATACAGGATGTATATAGCGCCAACAGTTTGCGCAGCGCTTTACAACATGAGGGCAGACAGTACACTTACAATACAAATCAATACTGAAGGGATCAGAGGGCCCTGCTCGTTAGAGCTTACAATCTAGAAGGGAGGGTCGAGTGGAAACAAAAGGTAATAACTGTGGGGGATGAGCTGATGGAGAAAATGAAAATACAGTTGTTAGTTGTGCGTAGGGTAGGCTTCTCTGAAGAGAAGGGTTTTCAGGGATCGTCTAAAAGCTAATAAAGTAGGAGATAAGCGGACAGATTGGGGTAGGGCATTTCATAGGATTGGAGAGGCTTTGGAAAAGTCCTGGAGGCGAGCATGGGAGGAGGTGACGAGGGAGCTAGAGAGCAGGAGGTCTTGAGAGGAAGGAAGAGAACGAGTAGGTTGGTACCGTATTTATCGGAGTATAACACGCACCGGCGTATAACACGCACCCCAATTTAGGAGGGAATTTTAAGGAAAAAAAAACTTTTAGGAGGGAAGTTGAAGGGAAAAAAACTTACATTTAAATGCCCATCATTGCAGCCTTCTCAGTGCAGCCTTGCCCCAGTGCAGCCATGTCAGTGCAGCCATGTCAGTGCAGCCTTCCCCAGTGCAGCCTTGTCAGTGCAGCCATGTCAGTGCAGCCATGTCAGTGCAGCCTTCCCAAGTGCAGCCTTGTCAGTGCAGCCATGTCAGTGCAGCCTTCCCCAGTGCAGCCTTGTCAGTGCAGCCATGTCAGTGCAGCCATGTCAGTGCAGTCTTCCCCAGTGCAGCCTTGTCAGTGCAGCCTTCACCAGTGCAGCCTTCCCCAGTGCAGCCTTCCCCAGTGCAGCCTTCCCCAGTGCAGCCTTGCCCCAGTGCAGCCTTCGATCAACGGTCCCTGCTTCCTGGGCTTCAAAATCGCCGACCGCGATTTGAAAATGGCGCCGCCGGCGCCGAAATACACAGAGCCGGTCCTCGGCTCTTTCCGGCGGCTCTAGTTTACTTTCGGCTCCACTCGTAGTCCCGAGCGGAGCTATCCGAGTAGGTTCGGATAGCTCCGCTCGGGACTACGAGTGGAGCCGAAAGTAAACGAGAGCCGCCGGAAAGAGCCGAGGACCGGCTCTGTGTATTTCGGCGCCGGCGGCGCCATTTTCAAATCGCGGTCGGGGATTTTGAAATTTTGACAGCTCGGGATCGCAGGATATCGGCGTATAACACGCACCTGCGACTTTCCCCTGATTTTAAGGGGAAAAAAGTGCGTGTTATACGCCGATAAATACGGTATTTAGAGACTAGGCTAGTGATGTAGCTGGGGGTGAAATCGTGGATGGCTTTGTACGTAGTTGTTAGTATTTTGAATTTAATTCTTTGGCCGAGCGGAAGCCAGTGGAGGGATTGACAGAGAGGAGTGGCAGACACAGAGCGATTGGTAAGGTGGATGAGTCTGGCAGCAGCATTCATGATGGTTTGAAGAGGTGATAGACTATGTAGAGGTAAGCCAATGAGAAGGTAGCTGCAGTAGTCGAGGCAAGAGATGACCAGCGAGTGAATTAAGAGCTTTGTTGTGTCATTGGTTAGAAAGGGGCGTATTTTAGAGATGTTGCGGAGGTTGAGGCGGCAGGATTTGGACAGTGATTGGATGTGTTGCTTGAAGGAGAGTTCAGAGTCCAGGACTACACCTAGAATCTTGACAGGTGGGGATGGGCTTATAGTTATGCCATCGATTTTGACAGAGAGATCAGGGGAAGGGATATATGGGGGAGGAAAAATTATAAGTTCGGTTTTGGATAGATTGAGTTTGAGGAAGTGGTGTGACATCCAGACTGATATATCTGATAGTAAATTAGTGATACGTGAGGAGAAAGAGGGAGTGAGCTGAGGGGTAGAGAAATAGATTTGGGTGTCGTCAGCGTAGAGGTGGTATTGGAAGCCATGGGAGGCTATTAGTTGACCCAGAGAGGAGGTGTAGATTGAAAATAGGAGAGGTCCAAGAACAGAACCTTGGGGGGACCCCAACAGAGAAAGGAAGAGGAGAGGAGGAAGTAGAGTTGTAAGAAACGCTAAAGGTGCAGGGGGATAAGTAGGAAGAGAACCAGCGAAGAGTTCAGTCACGGAGACCAAAGGCGTGGAGTTTTTTGAGGAGGAGGGGGTGGTCAACCGTATTAAAGGCAGCAGAGAGGTCCAGGAGTAGGAGTACAGAATTGATTGGTTTTGGCCGTTAGTAGATCGTTTGCTAGTTTTAGGAGAGCAGTTTCTGTGGAGTGTTGAGGACGAAATCCAGACTGAAAGGGATCAAGAAGGCTATTATCAGCGAGGTGGGTGCTCAGTCGGTTGTAGACCAGACGTTCGAGGAGTTTGGATAAGAAGGGGAGCAAGGAGATGGGGTGTAGGTTGTTAAGATTGGATGGATCCAGTGAGGGCTTTTTAAGTATAGGTCTGACAAGTGCATGTTTTAGAGAGTTGGGGAAGATGCCAGAAGAGAGGGAGAGATTGAAGATGTGGGTTAGAGAGTGTAGCATAGAGCTAGAGAGTGAACGTAGCATTTGTGAGGGAACAGGATCCAGAGGGCAGGTGGTAAGGTGGACATTACCAAGTAGCTTAGCAACCTCGTCTATAGTGGGGGGGTTGAAAGAGGGAAGTAATGATTGTGCCTGTGGGCATGAAGTGTAAAGCGTGGAGGGTATCGGAACAGTTGAGATCTCCACGCAAATTGTATCAGTCTTCTGTTTGAAGTGATTGGCGATCTCCTGGGCAGTGAGTGAGTTGGCGGGTGGAGGCGGTGGAAGACGAAGTAGAGAGTTGAAGGTAGAGAAGAGTTGACGGGGACGGGATGATAAGTTGCTAATGAGAGAGATAAAAAAGGTCTGCTTTGCAGAGAGGAGGCTGGAATTGTATTTTTGGAGGGCAGATTTATATTGGTTGAAATCTCTCTGAGACTTAATCTTACGCCACAGGCGCTCATGAGCACGACTACATTTTTTCAGACTTCTAGTATCATCTATTTGCCAAGGTTGAAGGGGTCGGGGCCTGATTCTGTGTGTAGTGAGGGGGGCCAGTGAGTCCAGTGAGACTAGAAGTGAAGCGTTGTAGACAGAAGTGGCTAGGTTGGTGCAGGATAGGGGTGAGATTTTGTCATAGAGGTTGTCGATAGCAGAGTAGAGAAGAGAAGAGTTGAGATGACGTAGGTTTCTGCGGGTAACTTTTAGGCAGTTGGAGAGAGAGGAGGTGGAGGAGAGGGAGAGAGTGAAACTAATAAGGTGGTGATCAGAGAGAGGGAGTGGATAGTTAGAGAGGTTGCATGGAGTGCAAAGGTGAGAGAAAACGAGGTCAAGGGTATTGCCTTCGGAGTGAGTAGGAGCATGTATCCACTGCTTCAGGTCAAAAGAGAAGGTTAGGCTGAGAAGTTTGGAAGGGGCAGGAGTATTAGTATTAATAGGGATGTTGAAGTCCCCGAGAATGATTGTGGGGATTTCAGAGGAAAGAAAGTAGGGTAGCCAGGCAGAGAAGTCATCAAGAAAGGTTAATACTGGTCCAGGGGGCGTTAATAAGGATTACTGCACTTTAATATTCACCATGAGGGTCCTACCACGTATTCCACATATTTTACTGCATGAAAATGAAAAAAAAAAAGTGTATATTCATAGACCCCCTACAATGTACTTCTTTGTTTGATCCCTTTTAATCTGCTAAATATACCAATGAAAGTATCTTTTATCCGTTCAATAATTTTATTTTTAATCCTTCTAGAAATACAGTGAGATGATAGCTCCCAGTACACGCTTTATCTGCTGACTGTTAACTGTTCATGGTTCATGGTGTTCCCTATGGACTACAAAAAAACCTTCCCCTCTGTTATGGTGAAGAGAAGAGGGAGGGGTGTTTTGTGCTCCTAACACACTTCCTTACCTAGGGTGATGACACTGCCCCTCCATAGATACAGTACTGTCAGTAAGCATTGTCACACCGGATCAGGAAGTGTGCTATTGGTACGATCACAATGAAAAAAAAAGGAAGAAAACACAACTAATACAGTAAACACATAAGCTGCAATATGTTAATTTTTTTGTTCTTTGCACGCATGTGTAAAGAGGCCCCTTTTACTAATTGATTTGAGTAAGTTTGCTAGTTTACATAATGTATGTTATTTCTAGGCATTTACATTGTTGAAACAAGTTTTACTAACAGTAAAATGGTTTGTGTTGCTTCTACTCAGGTCCTTAGTTTATTTTTCCCACACTATTCTGGAAAAATCTAGTAGCTTTGGTCAAAGCAAATATATACTGTATTTATATGTATTCTTTGTTAAATATTATTTAATTAATGTGACATTTATTTTATAAATTAATTGTTTTCTTATTGTCCTTACTGCTCTGGGCCGGAGTAAAGTCTGAGATGGTTGTACACGCTGTACATGTGTTTATCATTTTTTGGTGAAGTGGACCTAAAGTTTAACTCAAGTTTAGTTGAGAAAAGGCAAAACAATCATCTCTAATCTAGTAATCGTTATACAAAGCAAATTCCTATCCAGTCTTTACCATTCCCGTCCTTAAAGCGTTTGTTAACCCTCCCAAAAAAATTGATCCTGCTCCTTTAAAGTATGTTATATGACACAGTGCTTGTGCTGTGTCATTTGGCCCCCGGTGACAGCTAAAAATCCTTACTGATCCTGCCAGTTTCTGCCCTCCCCTCTGTAAACTGACCACGGTGTATCATGGCTGCCGAGCCCTGACACTGTGGTCAGTTTACGTGCCTCCGTCATCCACAGCTCTGCTATCTGTCTCCTCTCTGCTCCTGTGTCCTCCTCCCCCCTCCCTGCCTGTCAGCTTATTACAGTGCCCCACCCCCCCTCCTACTGCTTGCATAACTGTAAAATGTATGCACCATCAGCACTGTCTCCTATTGCAGTGTCCCCCTCAGTGTGTGATTTATATAAAAAAAATGCTGTAAATACCTCTCTTAAGAGCGGTGATCCACGATCACATGACCGGCCGCCTCACTCCTCCTCTCCTGCTCCTCCCCCCCTGACTGACATCAGCGGGAGAATCTTGGCCCCTCCCGCTACATCTGTCAGAGGAGGAAAGAAGAGAGCTGACTGGTCATGTGATCGCGGATCTCGGGTCTTAAATTAGGTATTTACATTATTTTTTTTTTTATAAATCATACACAGAGGGGGGCAATACAATAGGAGACAGTGCTGATGGTGCATACATTTTACAGTTATGCAAGCAGTTAGAGTGGCTTAACAACCACTTTAATGTGTATGTAAATCTGATTCATGAAATTTGTCCTAGGCACATATATCTCTATGTTTTCTTATTTCTCTCCAAAGCACTAAGTCCCGTGTCTTTCTGCTGTTTCGTTCCTCTGTTATCAGCATGAGAACTTCTGAAAAGTTCTCCGAGACAGGAGATATAAGCAGCCTGAAATTTGTGTCGGGGGTGGGTACTAAAAAATAGATTAGCTGAGAGGTAATCACAGCTCTGAAAGTATCTTTTTTCCTCTGCCTGTTGAGGGGGGGGCGCCTTTCCTCCAATCAGCTGTCACACAGTGTATGCCAAGACTCCACTCCTACTCCCGAATGAGGAAGTAAAAATTCTAACACGATGTTAGAATTCTAAAGAATATTCACTTCACTGGGTATAGGAGAGGGTTTACATCCACTTTAAGGCCCCTTTCACAGGGGCTGTCCAATCGGGTCCGCCTGTCAGTCTTTCAGGCGAACCTGATCGAACCCTCCAGTCTCCCCTATGGAGCAGCGGGTGTCAGCGGTGATATGTCCGCTGACACCCACCACTAGCCGATTTTGTCTGCAAAATCCAGACGGATGGTGTTCCTATTTTTCATCTGTCTGGCGGATCGAAATGGATAGGATCAGATGAAAACGGACAGGTGGTCCATTTTCACCCGATTTCCCCATAGAGGAGAGTGGGACTGTGTCCCTGCCCGCTTTGCGCAGTGAGCAGAGATGGACCTGTCATCGGACCTGTCATTCGCCTGCTCAGCAGGGATCGGCGGGATCGGCAGAGCGTACAACGGAGGCGCCCATGTGAAAGGAGCCTTAATCTACTGCTAAGCGGTTGGCTCTGTTGTCATAACTACCTGTTCTTTCTCATCTTTGTAATTAGAAAAGCACCTGCCTACCTTTAGGACTATTACACATGGGTGGCTGAGCCTGTTCGATGTAAATTCCAGTGTCTTTCCCCTGCCTGGGAAGCTCATGTGCAGTGTACAGCTTCCCATAGACAGCAATGGCTGTGAGTGGCTGTACTCAGGTATACAACGGTACAATACCCATATATGTTATACTCTTGTTTACAATAGCACTGTGAATACCTGGGTACAGCTGCTTACAACCATTCATGTCTATGGGAGGCTCTAAGCTCTGGGCTTCACGAGTGGGGTAAAGAAGTCGGCATGTATGTTGAACATGCTTTCCCGCTTATGTGCAAGAGGCGTTAGTCTACAGAACTGTTTGAAAGTATGTTCCAAAAATAAATCTCTTAGGACAGAGGAGGCCTATAATTTGATTTTAAGCTTCATGCAGACCTGGAATGATCGTCTGAGATGGAAATGTGTGCAAAACTTCCGTAGTTTATAGAACACCATTAGGGTGCAATATTTGAATTTTTTTGCCAGTTTTACGGAACAGAGACAATATGGCCTGTGCAGTATTATATATAGGTTATATAATTTTAAAAAGTTTACCTTTCAATTTTTATTTTCATTTGTGTTATCATTGCTTTAGTGGTTACTAGTTTTTAGAGTTGAATAAGTATCTCAGAATCCAGTTGGGTAATGTTGCCATGGTTGGATTACAGTGCACCTTGATTCTTTGAGTCAGTATTGTGACAAGCTTTAGACATGCTACTTGCACCCTTCAAATTTTTCAATATTGGTAGATAGAATAAAAGTATGTCATTAAATTATGGATGTTTTGAATGCGGGGGTGTGTTTGGACGCTGTATTTGCTTGTAACTGTGGAACAATACCATTTTGTTTTCTTCATGTGCTGTACAGGATTCAATGTATTGATATCAATGTATTTACTATGTTCTGAGCCCTGGAATCTGACATCTCTTTGTAGTACTATTATGAAGAAACTATCATCGAAGATGGGGAAGCTGCTGAATTTGTGAGGGAAGTTGTGGAGGTAACAGCTCAGCGGCCATCCAGTTTAAGCACATTGAACTCCCATCTCTAGTTTGCTTCTCTACTGCTCTGCTTTAAGGGGTTTTCCACCAGAAACAATCAGATACAGAAAGGAAACACTGTGAGTCTCTCAAGGAATATTGCCTTGTGATGTTCAAAACAGGGCATTTTCAACCACTTTTGCTTGTCTAGCTGTCACGTTTTAAGGAACCCCGTGTACAATCACAGTAGCTGGAAGGAACTGTGCTTTATACATATGAAAGAGTAATGATATCCCTCTCGATATTTATCAAACATCTATCAAATAGCTGCTATGTTTTTATTGCCTTAATGATTGGCAACAGTGCTGCCTATATTTAATTGGTGATCTGGAGTCCCATAGAGAAAGACTAAATGATATCTAATCTTTTGGTTATAAACACCAAAGGAATACAGTTTTAATTAATTGAAATACCTGTATAAGAAGGCCAAGATAAAGGCTGCCATTCTCAGACTCAAGTGCATATTAGCTCCATTCGGGGCAAAATTACACTGTTTCTGGAAATAGCTGTTATACCCTTCTTAGAACCTCTTAATGTCAATTTAGTGATATTTCAAATTTGAAACCTCTGTCCATTAATTTTTTGCTGTCCCACTATCAAGATTTTCCTTCATGTACTGTCCAAGAGACACAACAGGAATTAAGAGGAAATCTCTACAAAGTGAGTAAAATTTCCCATTTGTCACGAACATGTTTCCTATTTGACCCTGGTAACAGCTATGACATTTTAGATATCCTAACACTTTCTGTCTTAGTGATAATGATCATCAGGATAAATCAAAAGGGGAATCTAAACAAAGGGCAAACAGAGCAATGAAAAAACATTCCCATCACACAATACAAAGCAAGGTCCCTAGGCACCTTAAAAGTTCATATAGTTTCTATTGTTTTTTTGTGTGCTGTTCACTAGGATGTGGTGCCCTTGCTAGTTGTCCATGTCTTCTCATTTCACTCCATTCCAAAGAAGTTTTCTAGATGGATCCTGACAAGTTGTCAGCAGTGGCAAACTGGCCATGTCCTGCTAGCTTGAAAGCCATTCAACATTTCCTGGACTTCACAAATTATTATCACCAGTTTGTCAAGGGCTACCCCTCTCTAGTGGTACTTCTCACTGCCTTGACTTGTAAGAGAGCTGATCTGAAGAACTGGTCCTCTGGAACAATGGAAGCCTTTCACATCCTGAAACAAACTTTTTAGCCAATAATGTTTGTAAAAAAAATATAAGCGCGCAATCCAATAATCAAATACTAATAATGTGAATACAAAAGATTCAAAAACAATAAGTGTCCATATAGAAACTAAAAATGAAAAATGAAATAAATGACCATATAAAAGTCCAACAAATGCTCCAAAAATGGTGAAAAAACAATGTTCACTCAGTGCTTTTCTTTTTCTACAAAATCAGCGCCACTTACTAGAACAGTTGGATCTCAAATTATAGAGCTCAATTGCGCTCATGCAAATGTCAGCCAACATGGATAATCCTCTCCCCAGACTCCTCCTAACACTGCTCCTCTCCAATGTGACCTGGCTGTTAAAATGAAGAATGAATCAAGAAGGAATCAAGAGCCTCCGGTCCCACCTGATACCTCTTATGGGGAAACGCGTTGGGTGGAGCAGCATTCCTTGACTTCACCACGCATCAGCTTGTTTGCAAGATCCAAGGCTGTATTACCACTGTGATTTTCACATATTGCTACATATTGCTACATATTTTAAAATATATATATACATTTGAAGTATTACACCATGAAGCCTCTTCCTTCCATTATCCTATGTACCTGAGACAATCCGGAGACAGATGATCCATATCCATGAGAGATCCTTCATTTTAACAGCCCGATCACATTGGAGAGAAGTGGTGTTAGGAGGCATCTGGGGAAAAGATTATCCGTGTTGGCTGACATTTGCGTGTGCGCAATTGATCTCTATAATTTGAGATCCAACTGTTCTGGTAAGCGGTGCTGATTTTGTATGAAAGAGAAGCACCCAGTGAACACTATTTTTTCACCATTTTTTTGGAGCACTTGTTGGACTTTTATATGGTCATTTATTTCATTTTTCATTTTTATTTTCTATATGGACATTTATTGTTTTTGAATCATTTGTATTCACATTATTAGTATTTGATTATTGGATTGCGTGCTTATATTTTTTTTACACACATTATTAGCTAAAGTATTCAGACTATCATAAGCAGCAGCACCTTCACCATATATATCATTTTTTGGAATAAGCGCAAATATATATCTTTTACAAACGTTTTAGCCAGATCAGCTTTACTTCAGCCTGAAATGCCAAGCCATTCTAGCTGGAGGTGTATGCATCCACTGTGGGTGTCGGGCTGTACCGTTGCAGAATGTCCAAGGCACAAAGAACCCCTGTGCTTTGTTTTCTAACACATTTTCAGCTGTTTAAGGGAATTATGGCTTTGGGGATCGAGACTTGGGGCCATTTATTTGGCCATAGAGGAGTATTAGCACCTTCTTGAAGGTTAATCCCATCAATTGACGATCCTTACTGATCACAAAAACTTACAGTACCTCTAGTACACTCAATCCAAGACAAGACAGCTGGTCCCTTTTCTTCTCTGTGCTTTAATTTTTTCATTACATACAAACCCTATTACTGTGATACCAGAGCCAATGCCCTTTCATGCTCATTCAAACCCCTTCAATGGTATCAAAACCAGATACCATTGTTTCACCTTATCGGATCCTTGCTGCAACCTCTCTCACGAAAACTCACATTCCTCCAGACATGACCTCTAAGTCTTAGGACTAGATTCCTCCACTGGGCCCACAGTTTCCAGCTGGCACATCATCCTGGAGTCCACAGAACTCTTACCTTCCTGACTTGTCACAATTGGCAGTCTAGTGTTAGGAAGGACGACATTGTAGCAGCTTTCACCATCTATGCCCAAAATAAAGTCTCTCTTATGCTCCTGTGAGACTATTGATGCCTCTTCCTGTACTCCAGGAACCCCAAGGACACCCGTCCTTGGATTATATTACAGATCCCCCCCCCCCTGAAGTCTATACATTGGTTTGAGTTGTGGTCGACAGGTTTTCAAAAATGGCATGCTTCATTCCCCACTCCACTCTTACCTCTGCAGCAGCTCTAGCAACAATTTTCATTTTTGAAATCTTTAGCTTTAAATTTTCATCTGCTTACTACCCCCAGTCTAATGGCCAGATGGAAAGAATAAACCAAAATCTGTAACAGTATCCTTGCTTCCTCATCTCTAGCCTCCATAATAATTGTGTCTTTCTCTTGCATGGTTCAAGTTCACCCAAAAAACCATGTTAGATCTAGTTCCAGGGGATTACCTTTCTTTTTGGCTTACGGTAAGCACCCTCTTGTGCCTGCTCCGATTCCCTTGACCAACAGTGTACCAATTCGGTCTGCCTTGTTTACATCGGCAGGCCGTTGTTCTATCTCTGTGGGGAGCTACTGTGGGTGGCCAGCGGACACGCGCCTCTCTCTCTCTCTCTCTCTCTCTCTAGAGAGCGCCTACAGGAAACCACCGCTGATCATCTTGCCAATTTATACACGGATCTCCCTTTGTCTGACGGATTCTTCCGCTCCCTGGATGAGTATCCCCAGCAGATGACTACTAGCCCAGCTGTTTTGCCTTTGGTTTACCCATGCTGTCTCTGACCCCTGTAATTAAGGGGTCCACCGAATCTGGTAAGCGCAATCACATATATTGATTTGCTTCTCCTACTGCATCGGTTGGAAAGAGCTTTATCTGTATGCCCCCAGAAGGAGTGTGCTTTCAGATTGGATTTTATGGACTCCTGATCACTGTATTGTTCTATAATTATTGGACTCTGCATTTATTTACTTTTCTCACTTTGCGCTGCACTTATTTTGTTTTAACAACAGTGTACCAACTCTCGCTACCATGCAAACCTTGTTCAATACAATCTGGCCCCAGGTGCAAAACATGCCTCCTTGACTCGGCCTTTAGGTACAAAAGATTTGTTGATCATCATTGCACCAAGCTCCCTGACTACCAGCCTGGAGATAAGGTCTGGCTAGCCATTAGGAATCTTTGACTCAAGACACCCTTCTGTATGTTTGTCTCATGGTACATTGGGCCTTTTGAAATCTCTTCCCTAATCAACCCAGATTCTTTCAAGCTGTCTTCCTCCCAATCTTTGTATTGGGAATTCTTTCCATCTCTCTCTCTTTAAACTGATAGTTCTCAATACAATTTCACATTCAACTCCAGTTATTTCTCTTTCAGCAGCTTCCTCCCAGGAATATGAGGTTCAGCAACTTTTGGATTTCAAAAACTTTAGGGGCAAACTATGCATGATTTTATGGACTTAAGGGCTCTGTAATAGGTTACAGCCTAGAGGAACACTCTTGGACTCAGGCATCTGATGTTTTCAATCCTCACCTTGTACAATCCATTGCCAATTCCCACTGAAACAAGGGCCTTGAGAGGTGGGGAGACCCCATAAGAGGGAGGTATGGTCGTGATAATTTACCTTCTACACTCCAGCACTGTTGCCTCCTCCATCTCATGTGGCCACAAATGCTTATGGGTTTTGCCTGGAGTGCCTGAGCCACATCACGTGATGCATTATGTGACCAAAAAGTATTTTTAAACTCAAGTGGGAGAGTATTGAGTCTGACAGCCATAAGTGCACTCAAGCTCCTTCAGTCTGTCTTCAGTCTACCCGGTCAGCTATACAATACCCAGTCTGTTAAAATCTCATCCAGTCTGCTAAAATCCCTCAGTGTCTGCTCTACAGGCACTTGTCCACCTCCATGTCCATGAGCACCCATTGGGGGACCCAGGGGTAGCATGCAGCTAAGCCTAAACTCTTGTGAGCTAGTTCCTGGGGAAGACCAGCTAATCCTTAGACCCCACCCTCAGGGGAAGTGGTTGCTTCCAGGTAGAGTCATGCTTACACTTTGTTAACGTCCATGCTTGTGACACACATACTTTACAGTGGTCTGACATGCTCCCTGCTGTGTCAGAGCCAGAGCTTTCCTATCATCAGGTAGCACAAACGTTGCTGATAGCAGACTACAATCTCTGTAAGCTCTGTAAGCACAGTAGGGAGTGTGTTTTACCTCTGCAGAGAGACCACTACTTCCCCACAAAGAGCAAGGGTCCCATTTTGCAGCTGCTGGCAGGGGCACATTTTTCTACTTATGCTGTAGCTGCACTAGAAAGAAAATGAACTGTCGGATATCAAACACCTTTTGTTTTGGTGCATCCCAAATGTATTTAGCTTATTTAAACTAGTTCAATTTGGGTTTAAATGACAGAAGCTTGGGCCACGCTTTAGCCATGAGCAACATATAGCCACTTTAATGATCTAGCACTATATTAATCTTTAGATATGTTTGAGCCAAAATTATTATCAATTATTAATGCCTCATTGGCAAAATAATAACTTCAGTGAAAACCAATCGCTCTTGTTTCAGGTGGAAAACCCTCTACTTTACAAGCTTTATGACAATGAAATAAGCTAAAATAGGAAATATGTAACTCTTGCTGCTGCTGTAGGTGATATAAAGACTGCTGTTCCTGCAGAACAAAATGGCCAGCTTTATGACATTATTCTTCATTCATTCATTCTTCATCATTTTCATGGCTAATTCGCTTTTCATCTCATGCTTTACCTTTCTCCATCTTTGTGGCAAGTCTCATATTTGAGGCATTGCAGTAAAATAATCAACTCTGTAAACAGTATTAGTTGCTTAGTCAACAGTGTGTCTACTAGGACATATGTAAGTTTATCTAGGTGTTATATGTTGTTTCTACAGTTTTCCACAATTATTTACAAGCGGTTGTGGAGTTCTTGCATAGACATAATGTGCCCTTGTGTCCAGAATACCAACATAGCTGCAGAACGTAGACATATCTCATTGAACACATAAAATGCCTGAAGTGCCTGCAAACACAAAATTGAAAATGCTTCAAAATGGTACTCAAAAGCATTTAAGGAATTAATGATTAGCGTAGATACCAGGGGACATTGTTACATGCAGCTGTGTGTTCTAGTGAGCAATAACTTGTACTGGGAACAGATGAGTATAAGACTAAAGGAGGGGGAATAGCTACGCTATAAGGGGTAACCACACCAAAGGTCCAATTACACTTTAATGGACCTGTATAGGTACATTGGAACAGAGTTGATTACTTTGCGCTCCTTACGTCAAATTGTATATAAAGGTTCCTAAATTTGAGTTGGTTTTTAAATTTTAGTAGCCTTCATAATTTGAGGTTCATAAGGTGGAAACATAGCTAATATTTTAAGCTTGGCTTTTATATTAACAACTGTTTTTTTATCATACCATTCCATTGCTTGGTTATCCATTACTGCAAGTCTTCGATAACCGCTTATGTTATCGATGGTTCATCCTCATTCACGCTATTTAATGTGTGGCTTCTCATTGCAAATTTTCATCTATCTCATGAACGTTACTCTACATGGCTGTAGGCTTTGCAATGTAAGCAAATCATTTTAGCTTGGTGCTATTAGACTCTTGACCCCTCAAGTGCTGGTGAGTATGTACTTAAAGTTATTGTTAATTGTTATCTGACAATGATGCTTATTATGGCTGATGTACATCATAATTGTATTTCTTTGTTCTTAATTTTACAAATAAACATTGTTACCTCTAATCTGAATGACTTGTATACCACTCTTAGTACCCACATAGAACATTAAAGCTTGTGTTCACGGACATTTGTTGTGTTTTAATGGCTTTTCTTCCCCTTGCAATTAATGTACTGTAAATACAAGAGCAGGTCATATTAACTCAGAGGTAACTCAAAGGAGTACATGAAGCAACTCAGAAGCAAATCACAAGCATACCAATGTATTAACACAACTTAAAATCATTATAAATGTAACTTGCCTCTTAGTTTGATTAGTACATTAACCCTAGCTCACAAAGCATGTAAAAACATCAAGTAGGTGACTCAAAATATTCTCTTTGCAAAAACTGAATGCATACCTTAAATATGAGAGAAATAGGTGGACTGGCATTGTTGATCTCCCACTATACTAATGGCCTGGTGGTGTCTCTGGTTTCAACTCTTTTGCCAGAAGTGGCCGGTGGAATAATTCCTTGGGGGGCGGCAAACAGTATCAGTATACCAACCCCACCATGCCCACCACCCCTGACCACCCCCCCATCGGTCGGTAGGTAGCACCTACCCCATCACCGGTGGCTTCCCCTGCTTAGCGGCGGCCTCCCACTTCTCATTGGCCTCCTGCTTCCGATTGGCCAGATTGAGGATCAGTGTTTCAACAGCGAATATTCATTCGCTGTTGTAACACACCTGGGTGGGCCCCGGACGCATCCTCTGTGACCCAAGCCCACCCTATTTTTAAGCCTATTAGAGCCTCTGGCTCTAATCAGGTGCTTAAAAAAAACCCTGGCCGCTGTAATTCATGTGCCTGAAAGAAACCAAAGGATTCCAATATAGCGGGATTTTTAAGGCACTACCATACACAATACGATATAGATAAAAATATACTTTTATTACATCATCAAAATAGAAAAAAATAACAAAATATATACAAATCAAATACACAAAATATATACAGATGGATACATCAAGAGCAAAGTACATGTGGTTATAGATACAGATTGCATGACAGTGGAGAGAAGACCAAGGGTCAAGATATGATAAGTCTCACTGAACCGACGCGTTTCAGAGAATCCTTCATCAGGGTTCACCAAGTGAGAGTTAACATCTAAGGGGTTACAAAGTCAAAGAAATAATTAACATCACATGCAAATTTAATAACAGCCCCCCCACACATACAGTGAAAGTCAGCATAAAAACCACACTTACTTCCAAAGTACAAATGCTATAAAAGTATCCATGTCATAAAATCAACTTCACAAAAGTCTCCCAGGCCATGTGCACTTGAAGGTCACCTAAGGGGTAGCTCTCCTTAGTGGTATTGCAGAGAACTGGTGTATCAGGGAAAATCCCAGACTATGCTGAAAAACACAGCATCCAAATATTTGGTGCGGTGTTTGTGTGCAGTCTGGGGTCCAAGCGTCTCCAGACCTAGAACCAAGAACACAACCCAGTGAAAAATAGTGGTACAGGGGTAGAGATATACGATAACAGCTCATGGGGTCAATAATATCTGATCCAAAAAAGTACAAAAAAAGTGGGGTGCATGTATAGAAACCAATAGAGGGGAACATACCTGTGAACAGAGTTCGAAGGTATGGCCTACAGTTTCTCAAGTGGGAGGGAGGGAAAAGGCTGAAAGTCCAGGCTTGCAACAGATCTACTGCAAATAATAAGGGAACTTGGTTAAAAGGAGTGGGGGTAATTCTGATGCAGGTAAAAGTTTTCCAGCAATAAAGTAACTTCAGTCGGTTCAGTGAGACTTATCATATCTTGACCCTTGGTCTTCTCTCCACTGTCATGCAATCTGTATTTATAACCACATGTACTTTGCTCTTGATGTATCCATCTGTATATATTTTGTGTATTTGATTTGTATATATTTTGTTATTTTTTTCTGATGTAATAAAAGTATATTTTTATCTATATCATATTGTGTATGGTAGTGCCTTAAAAATCCCGCTATAGGGGAATCCTTTGGTTTCTTTCAGATTTATGGGATGTGGCACACCCTCTCCAACTACTTTCTGTCAGATTCTCTCTTTTTAATTCATGTGCCTGGTACCCTGAAAGGGGCCGGACGCATAAATAGGGGGTGGCCAAGGCGGGCCATGGATAGATTCATGCTATGCATAAATCTATCCATTAACCATATAGGGGGGTGGCGAGGAGACAGGGGGCGGCGCCCGGGCACCCCTAATGGACCGTCTGCCACTGCCTTTTGTGTTAAAGTGACCCTGTTACCGTGTTACCGCAGAGTCAATTACAAAAAAACACTTGCCCTGCAAAAAGAGAAGGGTTGCTTCATTGCTCTACAGTTGATGCAAGTATTTCTTACTTCTGGTTGTATGAATACCCTGACGACCAGCAGAACACAGTGGTGTGCATTACTGCAAACGCTATATGGGGTTTTAGTCCAAACACTCATCTACCAGGGGGAGATTTACTAAAACTGGAGCGTGCAAAATCCGGAGCAGCTGTTTTGTGGCATGTCATAGGAAATAGTTCAGGTATGGTTTTTTTTATCTATTGACGTCCACCGAGGGGCCCATAAACATCAAACACATAGTTATTGGGACCCACCCTTGGCAATAAGCCATGTGCTCCTGGCCTAGCTACAGTTGGAAAATGGCAGACTCTTCTCAAACCTCAGTATATGCTGAACTCTAATTTGAGAAAACACAAGATAAAAAAGGCGAGTAAATGCATGAAAAGCATTGAAATTGCATAAAAAAAGAGATGAAAACAGAAGTGCATAGGTGTGAAGCCAGCCTTGGGGAATACCTGTATCAAGTCCACAAAACCTCTCAGAAAATCAAATATTGGTTTTGTGCAGACTGACCTTGAAAGAGGGACCAGTCCGTGTTTACAGCGGCCTGTGCATAAATAAATATACGTTTGAAAAATAGCTGCATTCTACATCTGCTTTAGCTCATCACTAAGCAAGCTACAGCCCTCCAATTTCCCTTGCTTTTGCTGTACGACAAATTTATTGGAGATCTTCAAAAATACATTTTTTAGACCAATATACCATCAATCAATGAAAAATATTTGACTTTTTCTTTTTCGTTTTCACAGCCAAAGACTGATGCCCCTAAAACCCCAGTGGCATCGGCTGCTCCCGGCGAAAGAAAGAGAAAAATCCGTAAAAAGGTGGACACATCGAAGTTTATGACGCCTTACATTGCACACAGCAAGAAAATGCAGGACATGTTCAGTCAGGTGAGATTTTTATTTCTTGCTTTTGAACAAAATATGTTCCATATTAACAGGACTTTCAACTTTTCATCCTAAACTCCTGGGGGAATGTGTCTCAGTTACACTTTATGTACCCCAATGGTGACATTACGTTGTGATGTATAAATGTGCTGGTGTCCTGCCATCTAGTGGACAAATGGTATTAACATCTCACTGCCTTATGTTTGTCATTATTACTATTTGACTACTTTTTACTAGCAGACAGACAGACGTAACCTTCACCCAAAATTGCAAGAGGTGACTTACTATAACATTGGACCTCCAGTTCACAATAGGTCAATGTACACCTAGTAGGATGTCATCCACCAGTTCTTGATGGCCACTGCTCTGTGCCTAGTATCCATTTTACATTACATTTACATTTTACACTGCTGGAGATCACAAAGAAAACCCTGTCGACACAAGAGGTTTGCTGAACTTCCAGATGAGCATCTCTTTCAAGAAGAAAAGGGAACATGAATAGTGCAATTAATGTCTGAAGGAACATCCCTTTGTTTGAAATGCACAGAGCAGAGTCTGGAGGCAATGATGTCAAATGCTGCATCTTTTCATTAGATGTTAGCAATTTTAAGAGTTTCATTCTTGTTCAAGTTCCTTTTCCTGTTTACATG
Source organism: Aquarana catesbeiana (assembly GCF_042186555.1). Classification (NCBI taxonomy): domain Eukaryota; kingdom Metazoa; phylum Chordata; class Amphibia; order Anura; family Ranidae; genus Aquarana; species Aquarana catesbeiana. The sequence goes on from NC_133329.1 coordinate 366,962,331, forward strand.
GGATACTCACCTGAAAGTTAGGCAAATCTTTTGTGCAGATGGGGTTTTCCCAGTAGAGTTGCTACAAGGACCAGAGCAGTGGCCACCTTGACCCAGTGGATGACATCATGTTAAATGTATGTCAACCTGTTCTTAACCAGAGGTGCAGCGTTCGGTTTTGGGCAGGGGTAAAATTTTACTTCTCAACCCACTCAATTGTGAAATATCTCTATTGCATCTTCTCAGAATTTATGTTATATGTACCATATACTAGAGCGGATACATTTTAATATTCTGTAAACAGGAGCAAAAAAAGTGCAAAGCAGAGAATCAAAACAGAAAGTACACTATTAATTCTGATTGGTTGCTATTATGGATGCACCGATACCAGTTTTTAAAACTGAGTACGAGTCCAGATACTAATTCTCAAGTACTCGCCAAAACCAATTACTAATACCTATTTTTCCCTTGGATGCATTTTTCCATCATTCACACCAGTGTGTTTTGTCCTGTGATGTCACAGTTCAAAATCGCATGATAGGTCACACTCCATAGCCAGCAATGGAACTATTTAAATTGTTGCGACTCAGGTTGCAGCGGCACTACTTTTTGTCACTTTCATTGCGACTTGCTTTGACTTCTCAATTAATAACTAAAGACCACTCAAGGTGCTGCAAGTCTTTTGTTGCTTCCAATGCAGAGGTGCATTTATAACTATAAATATATCTATGCGCTGGTCTGGTTTGGAACTGCTGCAACTCAAATCTTGGAAGAGATAAAATAAACAAAAATACTAATTACTAATATACAACAACAAGCAATGTAGGTGAATAGATTGATACAATGGGGTTGATTTACTAAAGGCAAATAGACTGTGCACTTTGCAGAGCGCAGTTGCCCTCTGCAAGTGCAATTGCTCCAGAGCTTAGTAAATGAGGTAAGGCTTGACTTTGCAAAGAGTACCCAATCCTGTGCAAGGAAAATTAAAAAAACTGCATTTTTGCTTGCACATGATTGGATGATGGAAGTCAGCAGAGCTTCTGCTCATTTACTAAGCTCCAGAGCAACTGCTCTTGCAGAGGGCAAAGTCTTTTTCCCTTTAGTAAATCAACCCCAATCACTTCTATAACGAGTGCTCAAAAAAATAATATATATAAATATATTCTAATTCATCACTAGTGAAAAAAATCCAGTAAAAAATGCATTGTGCAAAAAAATTCCAAATGTGCTAAAAAATATGTATATTAAACTCAAGTCCATAAACAAGTCCACACATAAAATGTATAAATGTGTAAATATATTCCACTCAGTGTCTGCCAGTGCTCAAAGGGAATTGATAAAGTGCTCCGTCCACAAGAAAAAGGGATGGCCTCTTACCAGATCAGATGGATCCCTATTGGACCCCTTTCACACTGGAGCCACCCGAGCATTATCTGTAAAGCGCTGCTCATTTTAGCAGGGCTTTACCACTGTTTAAGCGCCACTTTTTGGCTGTTAGCGGGGCACTTTAAACCCCCGCTAGTGGCTGAAGAAGCGGTTAAAAGCGCCCGTGTTGTGGTGCTTTGGCCATTCATTTCGATGGGCAGGGCGTTTTGGGAGCGCTGTATACAGCGCTCCCAAACCGCCCCAAAGATGTTGCTTGCAGGACTTTTTCTAATGTCCCACAAGCGCACTGTCCCAGTGTTAAAATTCACACTGAAATGAATGGGAGGCGGTTTTCAGGCTCTTTACAGGCACTATTTCTAGCGCTAAAATGGCTGAAAACCACCTCAGTGTGAAAGGGGTCTTACAGAGATCATAAGAGCTTGTGCAGGAGTACAAGGATCACAGGTGTGAAGATTTCAAACAGTATGTCTTGATATGCTTGCAGGCATGAAATCCATGTATTCAAGGATCATAAATGGAAAGGGAGAAGCCTCAAAGTGTGAGGCTGGGTTCACCCCTAATACCGATGTGGCTCCCAGCAAGGGTGCTGTGCGTCCCCGTTCATCGTTTCAGGTCCGATTTCAGCCTGAATGTTTGGAACCTAGCCTGAAACAGCCAACTTTTTTATTAAAAGATATATAAGTTACACTTACATTGAGGTTAAAAAAATCAAGCATGAATTGTATCCCTAGTGGCAGTGTCAACCTGCCAGCTAGCTCAGATAGTGTTGCAAATACTCTCCAATCCAATTTTTTGCACAATGCATTTTTTACTGGATTTTTTTTCACTAGTGATGAATTAGCGTATATTTATATATATTATTTGTTTGAACACTCGTTATAAAAGTGATTGTATCAATCTATTCACGTACATTGCTTGTTGTTGTATAGCATCACATGAGTTCACAAATTTAAAGAAACAGCGCACCAAAGCCGAGGTGCATGCCCGGCTTGCCTTTTCAGCAGGGAAACATGGATGAATGACTGCACACTCCGGAAGGATGCCAAAATCTTTATTGTAGTGATCAACAAATAAAAGCATATACAGCACAGCGAGCACCCAGAATGTGCAGCCATTCACCTTTTTTTGCCTTCTATTGACTTCTGTTAAATGAAGTCGCAAGCCGCAATAAAATCGGAGGTCCAAATCGCACTGATCTGTGGCTTTGAAATTGCTCTGATGTAGCACGATTTCAAAGCTGCTGATCAGTGTGATTTGGACCTCCAATTTCCTCCAATTGTAGCTTGCGACTTCATTTAACAGAAGTCAATGCATATCGCAATTAAATCACAAAAACGTATTGTTTTAGTATCACAGCATTTGCATGAGTACTCTGCAAATGCTTAGTATTGGCACCGATACTGGTATTGGTATAGGTGCAGCGCTAATTGCTATACATGCTACACTTTTTACTTTCTTTGCGCCTTGGGCTTTTTTATTGGATAAAATGTGTTGCCAGATGGATTTCCAATATTAATAAGGAAACCATATGTAATAGAAAAATGTTTGGGTAAACCTCTTCCAAAAACTGTTGCATGGAAAACTAAAATTTTGTAAACCAACCCAAAATCATTTCAAAACAGTGCTTAGACCATAAGACCCCCTCCACTGAAATGTGACTGATTACTTAAATAACAACTCATCTTTCTCATAGAATAAATATAAAGAAAAATTTGAAAAACAGCGGGGAGAGCCATATGCTATCACACTTGATACTCCTGAACTCAAAAGGATCAAGAAGGCCCAAAACCAGCTGAGTGAGGTAATTCCTTTTATAGCGCTACTTTTTATTGGTACACCAAAAATTACATCTTCATATTATAATATAAGCCTACTAAATTGTAGATGATCATATATGCACAGATCCCTCACTAAGAGCAACCACTGGCATGGAATACATCCACCCTCGTATCAGTTGTGGAGACCATTGACACAGCATGGATGGAACTACCGGCAAATCCTTTTTTTTATACTAAAAACACAAGAGGATCTTACCGTTCCCTATTCTGCTACATAAAATATTTTTCGTTGCTTTCTCTGGACCCTTTCTGTTTATTTCATGTCCCTGTGGCAACAAGTCACCAAAAAACAAATCTCTCAAATGGGTATGCAGACAGGCTTTCTTCTGAGAATGCTAGTCAATCAGTATATTGGTACAGATATGGAATGAGCAAACAGTAAATAAAAGTCTAAGGGTTCCATTTAGGGGTAGGGTTAAGGGTAAGAGCCACATGGGAAAATTAAATCTCTCTGCTGCTGAGTGTTTGAACTACTTCCTAGTAGTCATAAAATTTGCAGCATAATGAAATCGGTGTACTACAAATGTGATACAAGGCCCCTCCCACTCTGCAGAGAGGAAGAGAGAACATTTGGAACCCAGTGGATCATATGAGACGGATTTAGATAAGTAAAAGTTTTTATGAACCCAGTGATTAGTTTGGAGGGGGGGGTAAGGGTTGAGTTGCATTCCCAGCTATCAGCTTTAATATTTAAAAAAAAATCATGAACCATTAATGCTTGGGTTTCTTGGGTCCATGAACTGTCCCTAAAACTGACAGATCTTCTGTACATAGAAATATTGCAGCAATTTAAAACTTAATGAGTCTGAGCTTCTTTTGAGCAGGCTGGAAACTTCAGGTATTCCAGCTATTAAAGAAATATAAAAAGCTCCTGAATTATTCTCCCAACAGTTTTCCACCTGAATTATATTATCACTTTAATGAGGACTTAACTGTTAGGCATATAAAGTATGTTCTGATTACAATGTTCTTCTAATATAGGTGAAGTATCGTATGGATGGCAATGTCTCTAGAACCAACTGTCACGTAGATGGACAAGCCAGAGACATTGAACATGCTAAGAAAGTGTCTCAGCAATTGAGCAAGGTAAGTGAGCTTGATGTCTGCAGGTAGATTCTTCCTCTGTTACAGATCATTCAGTGCCAGTCTTAACCAGAATACTTTGCTGTTTTAGGTTCTGTACAAGCAAAATTGGGAGGAGACCAAGGAGAAGTACCTGTTACCCCCGGATGCACCAGAGTTGGTGCAGGCTGTGAAGAATACTGCAATGCTCAGCAAGGTAAGTATTGTAGAACACTCCCGTATGTTTCTCTAGTTACTTTTTTAAATCTACTAAACAATGGTATGATGGTGATCACATCTGTCAAAATAATGGAGGTAGGGTCTGACCGCCAGCTGCTGGAAACAAAGCAAGACCAAGAAAGAGACTCAATTCTGCATCAGCTCCACCTTTGGTTGTTTTTGGTGTTTAACTACTCTAGTCTACTAAAGATCATTGATATTTAAACATGAACGTATCCTAGCAGTGTTCTTGTCTCATGCAAGCTCTTGCTGCTTTGAACTAACACAAGCGCCCACATACTGGATATTGTAATTTTACTGACTTTGAATCATGTGTCCAGAATCTTTATGTAAGTCCATTATACACTGTTTTAGGCTCTAACTCCCTGATGAAGGGGATTGTTTGTGGCCACTGAAATGTGTTGGCTGCCTTTTGTTTTTTTCTGGTCACTTGTATAATCACAAAAATACTTTTGGGCTCTGTTTAGCGCTCCTTCTGGGTCAAATTCACTTGGATTACTCAATTCAGGTGACCTATGCCCCTCAGGAGGACCCCCCGCTTTGTGGAAAGCTGCCAAACCTAAGCCATCAGGCTGAGTTAAGAACTTCATTTGGAGATTCATGTCCAGCATTCGGCTCCTAGCTCTCCTTGGATATTACAAGAGAGTGTTGCCACTTAAGACACTGTTGCATGGTACAATACAATGTGTTAAAGCAATGTTTCTCAACCTTTTTCCAATCAAGGCATCCTTTAAAATTATAGACAATGTCTAGGCAGGCTTTAAAATTATGGACCGTCTCGAGACACCACATTCTAAAATGTTATAAACTATTCTAATAGTTTTAGGACACTCAACGTCAGAGGTGATTTATTCTTCCAAAGCAAATACACTTTTGCACAATGGTACTGACTAGTATTCCAGTTTTTCCCTTCTCCCTCAATTTCTCTTCATCAGTCAGCTAATGTGACCCCAGTGCTGAGGGAGAGGGGCACAGGAGGGTCAAACAAGAATGCTGTGGAGGCAACAGACATCCTCCTTAACTGATGATGTTGTTGGTTGTTAGAATGACAGTGTCTGGAAAGTCATAATGGTGCATAACGAAAACCTGTGGCTTTGTGTAACTTAAATGCAGGCTTGATCCACCTGCTGGCCTGTATACAATTTTTGATACTTTTTTAGGCATTTTGCCAAGGCACCCCTGAAGAAACCTCAAGGCACACTGGTTGAAAAAGGCTGTGTTAGAGACACATGCATGTTGCAAGAGTTTTGTATTGTTGGCAACCACCACCATGTTACAAAAGATTTTTGGTAGTGACTTCTAAAATATATGTAGGAAGCTGTTGCAGTTTTACAATAGACTGAGAAACTCTTACCCATAACCCTACACCTTGGATTAAATGTGAAAGGATAGGGCTGGATCCCTTTTAGGGAAATGTCTTCATATTTCCTTTTAACTTGACAGGAAAGACAGGTAATGAAGGTAAATCGGCTAATTGATGGGTGTCAGAAATAAAAGAAAGTGAGGGGAAAATACTTCCATGAGGGCACAGGCTAAAATAAATTCACATTTTATAGTAGATCAACAACGAATCTCTGGCAGCATTTTGTTGTTGCACCTGTTCCCATAAGGATGATAAGGAAGACAGAAACTGAAGACAAGAAACTATGAAGACATAGGTGGTATTTATAGCCCAGACTTGTACAGACCCCTGCAGTGTGTTGACTGCAGTTGCTGTTAAAGAGGAAGTAAACACTGATGGGTTTTACTTCCTCTTTGTTCCCCTGCAAAGTAAAAGCATATCCATTATGTGGCACTTACCTGCAAATGAAGCCCGTCCTGTCCCCGCTGGTGGCTGCATCCATCTTCGTCCCACTTCCTTCCGGGGCCACGAACTCTGGCTCTGTGACTGTCCGGAGCCGCTTGACGTCACTCCTGCAAATGCGTGTGGGAGCCGTCCGTCATGGCACTTCACAGTGCATGCACCAATGGCATCATCGGCGCACTACCAGGTAAAAATTCAAAATGGCGCACATTTAGAAGATATTTCCACTACCTATAAGTAAGCTTTATTCTAGGCTTATCTATAGGTAATAGTGACAATCGGAGGTTTACAACTACTTTAATTCATGTAAAATGGGCTGCCAATGCACTGCAATGATCCAAAAAATTCAGATGAACTTTTTGTTGGAAACATCATGCACATTGTGATGCACTGATGCACCTTGAATTGTCATTAACAATTAATGGCACTGTACTGCAGTATGTACATTACCGTGCATTGCTGTTATGTGTATTTTATAGCACATTACCACGACACACACATCTGAATGGACATTTGAACGGATCCTTATGGCCCGTACACACTATCCGAAAATTGGATGAAAAATACCGCTTTCGAATCGATCGTTCGATAATCGGATCGTTGGTACAGAGCTTTCGAGAGCCAATTACAACTATTCATCTGATCGGACAAACAAGAACATTTGTTTCGTACGATACCAGTTCGTACAATTTTTGTTTAATCAGTATAGTTATTGTACGAAAATAAAATAGAGATACACTACAACACATGACATCACTTCAGATTTTTTATTCTGTCGTACGGGAATTTTCGTCACTTTAGTAACCTCTCCATTTTCGATATGTGACTAACATGCAAAAAAAAATTTTGATGAGATTTTGACGTGATTTTGCCACGATTTCAGGGAATGTCTGTGTAAACTTGAGGTCTTTGGACCTCAACTCGCATTAAAGTCGGACCAAAGTAGTACAGGGACTACTTTGAAGTCGCACAGATATGAATGGTACTCATTGGAAATCATGGGGTACGACTTGTCAAGTGACGTTTCAGTCCCAAGTCGCAGGACTTGTCAAGTGACGTTTCAGTCCCAAGTCGCAGGACAAGTCGCACAAGTGTGAAAGGGGCCTTGAAGTCTTACATAAAAATCTCTTTAACGAGGAGACAGACAACATTTTTTGGCTAGAGTTGTACATAAACATGAGCTTTTAATTTAAATAAAAAATTAAGTCGCAATGCCAAAATAGCCTATAACACTTGTTCAGCTAACTAGTATTGAGGGTAACTTTTAGGTACCTGACTCCCGGCAGGATGGTAGCATAGGTGTCTTGTAGGTGTCTTGCGTCCTTTTTTTCTCTCACTTGTGTTTTACCCTTTATTCATTCCGCCTGGTTTTATTCGTATTTTCTTCTTGTTTCAGAAACAATATACAGCAGATTGGGATGAAGATAAAACAATGTATTTTCCTTACTCTGATAGTCCAGAACTGAGAAGAGTTGCTAAGGCACAGAAAGCTCTAAGTGATGTAAGTATAGCCAAAAAATATTGCATCACAGTAATATGTTTCAAGAATTGTGATACAGAAGACCTTTTCTATGTAAATATGGATTCCAAAAATAATACGTCATGCTTTTTTTCCCTGCTATTAGCTCATTGGGGCTATTTTCCCCACTTCCTGTCCCTGTGGAGCCTGTGCAAAGAACATGGGAGCAGTCTCCACCGAGACAGGAAGACACAGATATCAATAGACTCAAATAAAAAATAAAAAGATATCCAAGAGGTGCTGGGACTTTTAATATACTTTTATACGAAGTAGTGAGAGGGCAAAAACATTTGAAGAGCCCACTGACTCAGGTTATTACTTACAACAGACAAGGCTACCTTCCAGTGGGTACCTCAACAGGTTACCAGAAAAAAATATGCATACATGGAATAAACATAAGCACGATAGAAATGAATTATAAATGCCTATCAAGATGGTATATAACACCTACCAAGGCACACAAATATCAACCAGAGAAATCATCATCTTGTTAGAGAGGTTGTGGGAGTAGAGGAACAATGACCCATATATGGTAGGAGTGCCCAAAATTACAGACATTTTGGCAGGGAATTATACAACAGATACAGGAAATTATGGGAATGAGTATGCCTAAAGACCCAGGAACTTATTTACTTCAGAACACTAAACTTACAATAAAGCAATATAAGAAATCGGTGCTACCTAACCGAATAAATGCAGCAAAATATTTGATTCCAAAATATTGTCAGTCTCCAGAAAGCCCAACGATAAGAGACTGGGTTAAAAGGGTAGAGTTTATCTACACAACATGGAAGAATTGTATCATTATGGAGAGGAAAAAATAGAAAAATATGTAAATATATGGAGGAGCTGGATAGAGTTTAGCACAAGCAAATACTCTATGTTGGTGGGAGTTTGAGAAGAGAAGGGGAGGGCATAGAGGAAAAGAAAACAAATATATTAGAAAGAAGGATAATGGGAGGTGGGGGGTATTTATATTTTGTATAATTGGAAAATTGATTAAAAATTTTATTAAAAAAATAAAAATAACATGCATACATGGAAGGAGCGACACACCAAATGATAAGAGTCCAATTTTATTTATTGGTATTGTGCTAAACGACGGCCAACATGTTTCTGGAGTCATATCACTTCCCTCCATCAGGGCATTCAGTTAAAAAAGAGAACCTTGAATGGACTCAAAATAAAGCTTTTGGGTCCTTTCACGGGCATTCAGTTTTTTAGTTCAGGTCAGTCACTTTTTTTTGGTTAAAAAAAAGTTTTTTACAAAAAAAAAAAAAGTGACTGAACTCATAAACTGAACGCCCATGTTTTTGGGTGAAAAACAGATGTCAGCGGATTGGATGTAAGTGGATGTCGTCCGCTAACATCCGTTTTTCTTCTGTTTCAGTTTTAAAATGGAAAAAAAACAGAGTTTTCTTCCGTCTCACAAAACAGGACTTAACGGAGGCGGATGTCAGCAGATATCAGCGGATGATCATCCGCTAACATTTGCTAGCCCATAGACATACATGTATGTCCATTTTTTCATCCGCCAACGAATGGAGGAAAAAAAGTACATACAGAATGCCCGTGTGAAAGGACCTATTCTCTGTGAATCTATGTAGGGAAGCTAATTGCTGGATTAGAAGAATTATTTGCCAGCAGTATCTGCATGAGCAATCAAGATAAGAAACATCTTTTTATTTGGATTGCTCATGCAGATACTGCTGGTAAGTAATTCTTCTAATCCAGCAATTAGCTTCCCTACATTGATTCACGTGGGAAAGCTTTATTTTGAGTCCATTCAAGGTTCTTATTTTTAATTGAAACCTGGGGGAGTCTTTTGACTCCCGAAACGCGTTGCCTGTCTTTTATCACAATACCAATAAATGAAATTGATATATTTTATCTTTTGGTCTGGTGCTCCTTCCATGTATGCATGTTTTTTTTTCCTGGTAACAGATGTCAATAGAAAGATTATCAGAAATTCTAACTTTTTCTCATGCTGTTTAAAATGTGTTTTCTGTGTCCCCATTGGAAAGATTTCCCATCACTTCCTGTTACTGGTCTATCCAGAGTAAAATAAGTGTTGCATGAAGCTGTGTTTTACCAACTGGCTGTCATCAACCACCTTTTACATATCATTAACTTTAAATTGGTTTTCAAACAGATCAATTATAAGAAAGGACATAATGAACAAATGCTGCAGTTCACACAGCTGGCCGATCGACCTGATATTGAAATGGCCAAGAAAGTGTCACAACAGTTAAGCGATGTAAGTTTTTCTTATATTTCTTTCTGCCACTTTTGTCCATTTATTTTTTTCTAGCTATTTCATGCTCCTTCCTTCTACCCTTCCTTACCTCCGTTCTTACTCTTTTTCTTCCATCCCACCCTTTCTTTTATTTATTTCTTTTATTGTGGGTTCTTTTCTTAAACCCTGATATGTAAAATGTGTTTTCTAACACAGATTAAATACCGTGAGGATTATAAGAACAAAGTAAAAGGCAAATGGAGCCAGACACCGTGTTATGAAATTGCAGTCGCCAGAATGAATGCCGATAATCTGAGTGATGTGAGTATATGAAAGACAATGCTGCAGAAGATGGTAGATTTGTGTTTGCCAACCTCTGTAGAACTGTTACTTTCCAGCATGCCCACCTGGACATGGTCTTTAGCACCTCTAAATCCATACTGAAATGTCAGCTTAGCAAACAGAACCCGAATTGATTCCAACTAATTTCCTTCTTTCAACAGAGAAAGTATCATGAAGACTTTGAGAGCATTAAAGACCAAATCAACTTCATGCAGACAGATACACCAGAATATAAGCTTAATAAGAAGGCAAGACTGAATGCTAGCACGGTATGTGAAAGCTATTTTTCTACTGTAATAAAGATATATGCAGGGCTTTTTTTCTCAGAGAATAGGTGCAGTAACTCAACCATGCCCGCCACACACACATACCTGCCAAATGGCATCAAACAGTAGCTCTTCCTTCTGCATACAACCCCCTCCCTCCATTGCCCTCATCCCCCCCCCTTCTTAAAAGCTCCACCATCTGTCATACCTTTGTTGCAATATTAAGCTGAAACACCTATCCGGCTGTAGTACCTCCCATCATACTATACTATACTACAGTCACTTGCAAGGGGGATCATGCAGTAGGAGCATCAACAACTGGTCACCAGGGAAAAAATGGAGACCACAGAGGGTGCGGCCTACCACGCACCCTCTCCTGCCCATGACTGAACTGAACCCTGGGTACCTGTTCTGTATCTCCCTTGTTCCTGTCCGGCACTCAGTGGGATCTGCGCAGGAGATCTGACCTGTGGGAGATACTGGGAGATAAGCTATCACTTGTAAACGCAGAAGCTGGACTTCAGTGTTACTAAGTGATAGTGGTGAGCAGGGAGCAGAAGACCTGAGCCAGAGGTGGTGGAACTGAGTTCCCCCTAGTTCCTGCTAAAAAAAAGCCCTGGATATATGTTACCTTCAGGGCTTTTTTTCTCAGACAATAGGTGCAGGAACTCCCCCTTTCCGAGTCACCCCTTTTCTCTGTTCCTACCCACCTCCGAGCACCATCCCTTGGTTCCACCCCCTACCCACCTCCCAGTACTGCCCCTTTTAGACAATACAGAACCAAGTATCATTTTGTGTTGCTAAGTAATTTGAATGGAATTGGGTAATGATATCAAGAAAAGCAGTAAAATAGATCCCCTGCAGGCAGCAACAATAGATCCCCCTAATAGCAATGGAGCAACCCACAACAAAATTTCCTCCCCAGCAACAATAGACTCCCGGAAGCATCAACAGATCTCTGCACAGCCAGCATTAATAGACTCTCCGGCAGCCATCAACAATAGACCCCTCCCCCCAAAAGTAGATCTCTTTCAGCAACAACTGACCCCCAGCAACATAAGACCCACCCCCAGCAACAATAGGTTCTCCACCAGCAACAATAGACCTCCTTAGCAACAATAGACCTGCCCTGCAAAAATATATCCCCTCCAGCTAGAATAGATCCCCCAGCAGTGAGCATCAATACCCTTCAGCACACCCCAGCACCCCTTACCATTACATACAGTCAGTCCAGGAGGTGCCGAAACTGCATTCCCCCGCATTCCCGCTGAAAAAAAGCCCTGGTTACCTTGGTGGTATTAAACCCAAACCAAAAATGTAATATATTGTAGCTTACCAATCATTATATATGTTGATTGCATTAGTCTTTTTTTTAAAGGTTTTTTCACCTGGTGATCTGGTCAGTAACACACCTCCTATATTAGAGTGCCCCTACTCTGGATGAAAATGAGCACAGGGGGCACAGCAGACAGCAGAATTGTCAGACTGGGGAGGGGAGGGAGTGTTAGATGTACTACCTGATTTAAATATACAAACAAATTAGAGACAAACTTCGGCTCACAATTTATAATCAGTTACAGCAAACAGTTATTTTCCTTGTAGCATAAAGGTTTTACATAAGTAAATAAATGCTGATCATTGTAAGCAGCCCTGCCTGGGATTGTCTCATCAATGTAAATGGATAAATCTGGAAGAGAGCTTGTTCTTTTTAAAAACAACAGTCACGTGTCCCAGAAGATTACAAAGAGGGAAGAGGAGAGAAGGCGTCGCCTAGGCGGCGAAGCGATGGAAGCAGGAAGAGGGACAGTAAGTACCTGTCAAAACTAGGTACCCACTCCCCCCCCAAAAAAATGACATGCTGAATGTGGCATGTAAGGGGGTGAGGAGTGCTTAAAGCGAAAGTTCCACTTTTGGGTGGAACTCTACTTTAAATTAGCCAATAAAGGGTATGACTTGAATTTTAACAACAACTTATACTTCAAACTTCAAACATTCTGTATTAATCCATGGCTAATGCAGTAAAATACCGTACCACTACTTTCTAAGCTGTTTTCAATCCATTTTTATTTTTACCTTTACAGGTGAAATACAAAGAAGATTATGAAAACTCGAAGGGACCCACAGGTTACCATACTCTTCCTGCCACAGAAAACCCCTTGCTGCGGCAACTCAAAAAAGCTGGAAATGCCCTGAGTGATGTAAGTTTTAGGTCTATAGATACACCAACAGACTTTGAGACTGGTGAATAAATTATTCAGAGGATTTTATAAAGGATGAAGGAAAATGTAGGGACAAGGATGTGAATATATGGCCAAACATATGGGCACTCCTCCAAATGATTGAGTTGATGTGTTTTAGTGAAGGGTACAGCAAACAAGGACATGACTGCTGAGGTGCAATGAGCCCAGGTCCCGTTACTGTAACAACTCTGTAGCCAACTTTTATTCCTTACCCCTTCCTCTCATCAAATAAAAACACTTACAACCATTAATGTTGGAAAGGGCAAGGCCACAGCTTTTATTAACTCAAACACATAACATCTGAATATTTCCAACAGTGCCGGTCACAGTTGTACTGTGAGCACACAATTCCCAAGGGGGAGGGAGATGAAGGAGGGGGCCTGTCCTTACCATAAGTGCTGGACAGGCCGTCTACCTCCCAATTACCATCAAGGGCATAACCTATTACAGCCATTTATGCTGGCAAGGTCACAAAAACCGCAGCAAGCTGTGACATACCAACAAAAAATAGGGCGGGAGGGTGGGCAGCTCTTCCAACTCCGCTTCCAGAAAGACCCAGAATCCCCTGGGGCACAACTCTACCGAGCTCAGGCCCAACCCGTCCCCCCTAACAACCAATCCCCAGTGATCCCTTAGTCACTTTGATCCGCCCTGGCCATGCCCCCATCAGTCAGGGCTCTCTTTCCCTAAAGGGCTCAAGAGGCCTTCATTTTACACACTTGTGTGTCCAACCTTTTGCCAACAGCGTACTGTGCTCCTGTGCACAAAGCCAGGTCCATTGTTTGACAAATTTAGTAGGGAGGAATCTGAGTGTCCTACACAAAGCCTTGACCTCAACAGTGTTAAAAACTAGGGATGGGCCGAATGACCCCCTGTTTGGTTCACGCCAGAACTTCCAAACACCGCGAAAGTTCGGACCCGAATAACGAACCCTATTAAAGTCTATGGGACCCTAACGTCAAAAATCAAACGTGCCCATTTTGAAGGCTTATATGCAAGTAATTGGGCATACAATGGTTATAGGGGTCTGGGTCCTGCCCTGGGGGACATGTAACAATAAAAAAAAAAGTTTGTGAAAAACGTCATTTTTAAATGAGCAGTGATTTTTTTTTATTTTTAAAGTGAAAGCATAAAAATGAAAAATTCCTTCCAATATAGTGTCTGGTGGGTCCCCTTAGTCTATCTGTAAAGTGGCAGATTTGTACCATGTCTAGAATCTGCTGCACCAATAATTGCATTTATAAAGCTAAAAAAAATGACATTTTCCCTGCAAGCTGCCTTTATTTTGCTCAGCAACAGCTGGGGAGCCAGTGTGTAAGATGAGGCCACAATGTAGTGCACTGGGAACAAGATTAGAGATTTTTTGGATACATTCTGATGTCACTTTGACTTTCTATAGAAGTAACGGCTGCGTAAAAATTGGTCTTTGGGTGTCAGTTGTGCTTTCCCACCATAACCCTATAGAGGTACTCTCGATGAAAGCAAGAATTAGCCTTGCTGTAAAAATTGCAATGATATACACACCTGTCAAACAGGTGCAGAAAAATTACTCTTTGGGTGTCGGGGGTGCCTTCCCACCATAACGCTATAGAGGTGCTTTTGGTGAAGGCAAAAAAATTGCAATGATATGCATATGGTTGGTGTTTTTGCCACGTTTGATGTGCCTGAGACACAGTTTGCAGATAGCAACAGTGCGATTTGCTGCAGATGTGCTGAAAAAGGCCCAGACAGCTGAGCTTTGGGGAGTGGGCCGGGAGATAACAGCTGCAGAATGTGATGGAATAGGGTAGCTGCTCTCTACTCTTTCTTGATGTCGGCCTCCTTGTTGTTGTGCTGCCTCACCTTCAGTTTTCTCCTCTGCTCTATCTGGCACCCAAGTCGCATCAGTGACCTCGTCATCATCATCATCATCTCCATCTCCTCTATCTTCATCAATACCACTGCAGACAAAAAGAGAGAAAGTCGGGGGGAGAGAACACTACTCCCTCTGCGGAAGGCATACTTTACAATAATAAATGTAATACTTTCTTAAATTAAATTCTACTTGCCTGCTCACCTTGTTAACAGACATATATATCTCCATTAAAAAATCAAATTTCTGCAGAGGGAGTAATGTTCTCTCCCCCTGACTTTCTCTCTTTTTTTCTACTACCAGGGATTTGGAGATATTCGCCTGTCTCTGGAAACAGTCCAATAACATATCTCTATATAGATACCACTGGAGACAACTTGGCAATACGCTGCGGCTTGGGGAACATGAATGCCAATTTGTCTACCAGTGTTCCTCCCTCTCTCTAGGCTCATGTTCCTGTCATCCTCAACCTCAGAACCAACATCTGAATCCAGTAATTGTTGGGCATCATCAAAGAGCAAGTGGCTGACGCTGTGGTCAAATAACTCAGCTGACTTCTCAATGGCTGATGTTAGGGCTATGGCAGGAATAGATGTGGACAAGGAGGCAGGTTTATCCACTCTGTCAACTGCAGGGCATTGCACACTTGTCCCTGCTTGCGTGACAGAGGATGAGGAAGGTTTAGTAAGCCAGTCCACCACCTTCTCTGCATGCTGTGGCTGGAGAGCACGGGAAAACTCACTAAACAGAGGAAATGATGCCCTGCCTGAGGACTGACCACCACGTCCACTTTTGCCTGTGGACACATTTGTTGCTGGCCCACTTACAGTGCCAAGGGAACGTCTGCCTCTCCTTATTGTCCTCCCAGACATTATTGGGAGGGAGGGGGCGGTGCATATAAGCTAGTGTAAAGAAGAAGTTGAAATCTGTACGTAGATGCACTTTAATCAATGTAAAGAGGTGTTTGGTGCACTTTAATGTGAGTACTCACACTACACAGACACCCTCCACAGATACACTATAATATACTGCAATATAATGCACCAAACATACAGTGACGCACAGAACTATATGGCGTTAAACTGGCAGAAATGCACACAAAAGTAAATGGCGTTAAACTGGCAGTAACGCACAAAACTATATGACGTTAAACTGGCAGTAACGCACACAGAACTATATGGCGTTAAACTGTCAGTAACACACTCACAACTATATGGCGTTAAACTGGCAGTAACGCACACAGAAGTAAATGGCATTAAACTGGCAGTAACACAATCAAATAGACAGTGTTCAACTGTTACTACACTGACCCTATCTGAACTGTCCCTACTTTAGCTATACACTAATGTCAAGATTACTGACACGGTCTCCCTACACTACACTGAAACTATATGAGCTGTCCCTGCTCTACACTAATGTATGTATGAATGACACGGTCTCCCTACACTACAATGAAACTATCTGAGCTGTCCCTATTCTAGCTGCACACTATGCAAAGCTGAATGATGGTCCTCCTCACTATACTCACACTATCTCTAGACTGACACTAAACTAATATTCTACACTGACAATTGAAGCAAAATATCACAGTATAGCACACTAACTAACTAATAGCACTGAACAGAGCCCTGTTCTATCTCTCTCCACGCCAAAATCACACTGAAAATGGCTGCCATTGAAAAAGTACTTTTATACTGTGGGGCGGGAATGAGCCATGATTGGATAAAGTCATGATGACAGTGTCCAATCATGACTCTGACAGTGCTCTGTGCCCTGATTGGCTGAAGCAGTAAAAGCTTCAGCCAATCAGGGCACAGAGCACTGTCAGAGTCATGAGTGGACACTGTCACCATGACTTTGTAATGCACTTTTCAGCGCCGCAATGCATTGTGGTCAGTTTGGGGGGCCGAACAAACGGTCGAACAACCCGTTTGTTCGGGTGTTTGTCGAATGTCCAAACAGCGAATGTTCAGCCCGAACCGCTCACCCATCCCTATTAAAAACCTTTGGCCAGTCAACTGCAAGCCAGAACTCCTCATCCAACCTGACCCCCAAATACACTTTTGGCTGAATTACACAAAATGCCATAGACACACTTCAAAATCACATGGAGAGCCTTTCCAAAAGAGCGGAGGCTTTTGTAGACACAAAGATGTGTGTGTGCGTGTGTGTGTTTGGGGCAGGGGGGTTTGCAACTCCACAATAGTGGCAATGGTTTTGAAATAAGATGTCCAACAAGCTCATTTAGGTGTAATGGTTATGTGTCCACAAAATGTGGCCATATATTGTATATGAAGATACCTAAGAGAGATTTATTCTCCCTGCATTTCATCACTTACAACTGTACTATAACATGTTGTCATCTTATCTCCTACTCTTTTCCTTCTTTCATTTCAGATATTGTACAAGCAATCTTATGAAAAAGCCAAAGGAACCAGTATTAATTACTGTGACACCCCCAAGTTTCAGATTGATAATGTCCTGAAGAATTTTAGTGATGTGAGTATTGCTCACAGTTTCTGATGAACTGTAGTCTAGGAAATAATGATTTGTGTACTTGGAAATTATACCACTAATAGGAAACATGGGATGCTTCAGGATCCAATTCTGGCTTCAAAATAGGTATAAGGGAAAAAGTAAAGAGGAAAGGGGACAGACAAAAAGCATGAGGTTTAACTAACCTATATGAGATGTTGGTCAGAAAATGGTTCTTTACATAATCAGACATAAATATGCACACTCATATCTTCCAGGCATATTTAGTTTTGTTCTATGCAGACACTTCTTCTGCTGATCTTGTTTTGGTAGAACATTACTAACTGGCAAGGAAAATCCACCCCAATTGATCAGTTCTTGTACCAAGATGCGTTAAATATAGTATAGCGGTCACAGAATGGTCAGGTCAACAGACATATAACTGTTTCTCAATCTGACCATATTTCCTGGAACAGACAAACATTATCTGTCATGTGTATAAGTACTCTTAAGGCCTATACCCACGATCAGAAAATCATACAAAAAATACCGCTTTCAAAGCGATCGTACGATAATCTAATCGTTAGTACACAGCTTTTGTCTGAAATTATCCAAAGGGACAAACACGAAAATTTTTCTTGTAAAATACCAAATCATACGATTTTCATTTAATCAGCACAGTTTTTGTCCGAAAATACAATACAAATACAACACACATTACATCACTTCCGAATTTTTATTCTGTCGTACCAGAAATTTCGATCTTGTAATCTCTTTATTTTCGATATGGAGACAGGTATGCATAAAAAAACTGATGATCATCTGTCCGATAATCTTATTGTGTGTACCAGGCTTTCGATTCTAAAGAACTTATCTTCCAACTAAAATCTGTACAATTTTCTTGGTTTCCTCATGCTCTGGCAGAAAAAAAAAGAAAGAAGACATCTCCTCTATCGAACACTTTATATAGATTTTGTTGTGAGCCTACTAGTGCTCAGTGTATGATACCTTGATACTTTGGTCAGTAATTCCAGAAAATACAAACTTATTACTACTAAGAATAAAATGAATGTCTTTTTAGTAGATTTGATGATAAGTGCACTTAATTAAATAATTAAATGCAATCAATGCATCTCGTTAAACAGAAACAAACCAAGCAGCTAAATCTGTGGTTTAACCAGGTACCAAGCACACAGCTGAAACCTGGGGTCACAAATTGGCCTCCACTTTGGTAGAGAGGTGATTTGCTGCAATTGGTCCTATTTATTAAAGTCTCTAAATAAGCAGCTGGGTTTCTTAAATGCAACCAGCCAGATTCAAATGCGTATTCTCTATTTTCCTGAAAAGTTTTGAGTCTGAATGGTGAATCTGAGGGTAAAACAGATTACTCATACTGGCTCTATGACAAATAATCAGATCAGATTCATGTGTGGTGACCACATGCCTAATCATGCACAACGAAAAGGCAATAAACAAGTTTCTGTTTGTATATGACTGAATGATTCATGTTAGTAGAACATCACCTAATTTACGTAGCTAAGTACATTTTCTCTTTGCAAAGTGAATTTTTACTTTGTTTAGTGAGTATGGTGAAGTTTTTCTGACTTCAGTCATCCAAACACGTGAAAACAAAAATCCCGTTTTTTTTTTTTTTTTTTAGTCTCCTTGCTTGATTGTGTAGGAATCATAAAAGTGAATATGCTCCACTCTATAATAAATCAAAGTATTATTTATTCGGTGAATGCCACTTATAATGACTTGTGTTATTAATTACATGTTTCAAACTTGTCTCATCCTATAGCTTCATTACAAAGATCACTACCAAAAGAATATTCAGGGTCATTACATTGGCAGCTATGAGAACCCATATATGCTTCACTGTGCCAAAGTCAATTCTTTACTAAGCGATGTAAGTAAACTCCACTTATACTTCTATAAGTACAGTATTTTAGTGTATTATGTTACAAATCCTAAAATTAACTGTTTTTAATATTCCTTTTAGAAAAACTATAAAGCTGATTATGAAGAAGACAAAACCAATTGCTACTTCCCTCAGACTCTTACCCAAGAATATGAAGCTTCTAAGAAACTAGATCAATGTAAAGATGTAAGTATGCAGTTTTGGGAGAGGCTGCAGAGTT
Source organism: Aquarana catesbeiana (assembly GCF_042186555.1). NCBI lineage: Eukaryota > Metazoa > Chordata > Amphibia > Anura > Ranidae > Aquarana > Aquarana catesbeiana. The sequence goes on from NC_133329.1 coordinate 366,981,711, forward strand.
CAACCACCTAATTTGTAATGCTTCCCAGGAACTCTGTTAGTGGAATCTCTAGGCTGATTTCCTGGGTATGCACACCACCTCTATCCATTATAAGGGGTCCCATTCTCCCTTTTTGTTTTTATTATTCATTTTATACTACGGAGAATGCAATAGGGAGTACTGAAATACACAAAGGGGGGTGGGAACATTTGAGGATTGATCGATAGAAAATTATTTTTTTCCAAACATACAGTGCCTTGCAAAAGTTTTCACCCCCCCCCCCCCTTGACATTTTTTGTGTTTTGTTGCCTCACAACCTGGAATTAACATGGATTGTTTGAGGATTTGCATCATTTAATTTACAGAACATGCCCACAACTTTGAAGATGTTTTTTTTTTTATTGTGAAGCAAACAACAAATAGGACAAAATAACAGAAAAAAGTCAATGTGCATAACTATTCACCCCCCTAAAGTCAATACTTTGTAGAGCCACATTTTGTGGCTATCACAGCTCCAAGTCATTTTGGATAAGTCTGTATGAGCTTGCCACATCTTACCACTGGGATTTTTGCCCATTCCTCCTTGCAAAACTGCTCCAGCTCCTTCAAGTTGGATGGTTTGCGCTTGTGAACAGCAATCTTTAGGTCTGACCACAGATTTTCTATTGGATTGAGGTCTGGGCTTTGACTAGGCCATTCCAACACATTTACATGTTTCCCCTTAAACCACTCAAGTGTTGCTTTAGCAGTGTGTTTGGGGTCGTTGTCCTGCTGTAAGGTGAACCTCTGTCCTACCCTCAAATCACACACAGAGTGGTACAGGTTTTGCTAAAGAATATCCCTGTATTTAGCACCATCCATCCTTCTCTCAACTCTGACCAGTTTCCCAGTCCTGACTGCTGAAAAACATCCCCACAACATGATGCTACCACCACCATGTTTCACTGTGGGGGTGATGATTTTCTTTCATTGATGTGATGTGTTGGGTTTGTGCCAGACATAACGTTTTTCTTTGATGGCCAAAAGGTTAAATTTTAGTCTCATTAGACCAGAGCACTTTCCTCCATTCATTTTGGGAGTCTCCCACATGCCTTTTCACAAACTCAAAACGTGCTATTTTTTTTTTTTTTGCTGAAAGCAATTGCTTTCTTCTGGCCACTCTGCCATAAAGCCCAACTCTTTGGAGCATACGGCTTATTGCCGTCCTATGCACAGATACTCCAGTCTCTGCTGTGGAACTCTGCAGCTCCTCCAGGGTTACCTTAGGTCTCTGTGCTCCTCTCTGATTAATGCCCTCCTTGTCTGCTCCGTGAGTTTTGGTGTGCGGCCGTCTCTTGGCAGGTTTGCTGTTGTGCCATATTCTTTCCATTTGGTTATGATAGATTTGATGGTGCTCCTAGGGATCATCAAAGAGTTGGATATTTTTTTATAACCTAACACTGACTTCTCAACAACATTGTCCCTTACTTGTTTGGAGAGTTCCTTGGTCTTCATGGCAGTGTTTGGTTAGTGGTGCCTCTTGCTTAGGCGTTGCAGCCTCTGGGGCCTTTCAAAAAGGTGTGTATATGTAATGACAGGTCATGTGACACTTAGATTGCACACAGGTGGACATCATTTCACTAATTATGTGACTTAAGAAGGTAATTGGTTGCACCAGAGCTTTTTATGGGCTTCATAACAAAGGGGGTGAATACATACGCACATGCCAATTATCATTTTTTTATTTCTGAAAAATAATTTTATGTATATATTTTTCTAATTTTACTTCACCAACTTAGACTATTGTGTTCTGATCCATCACATATAATTCAGATTAAAAAAACATTGAACTAAAGGCTGTAAGGTAAAAAGCCAAGGGGGGTGAATACTTTTGCACTGTATCTCTGACAAATAATTTACTTTTATCATGTGTAATGGCTACAGCCAAAGTTGGCTGAGAGGGATGAAGGTCATCTTATGTCCATGAAACCAAAAATATAAGTGAAACTTTGCCAAATCTTTTATTGTGTATCCTTTGTCTCAACTACACAAAATGAGGGAAATTTCCACAATAAGGGAACATTTATAAATGTTAATTGTGGCTATGCAGTACCTCGTGAAAAATAGTAGTGCAGTCCCTGGTAATTGAGGATAGATAGGTACTCTTATGCCTAAAGCCTCATAGCTGAATGTCTGCAGTGTGAAATCTAAGGCACTGCTGCTTCTGGCTTCTAGTTTCAGAAGATTTGGAGTGAGATTTGGTGATTTCACGATTATGCTGCTCATTGTTTTCCTTGCTGGAAGCTCTGACATGAGAAAACATCATCATGCCTCTGCCAAGATGGTTTCTTCAACACAAAGATGTACAGAACAAGCATGGTAAATCAGTAATGGGGAAAAGGTCAGCTACTAGGAGACCACTGGCAATACTGGTGACTAGTCATTCGCCCTTTGCCTGCTTTTTTTGGCACTACTTTTTTTGGGCACAGCTTTCAGAGTTCAGTTCCTCTTTAAGACTAGGTACTGAGAAATGCTATCTAAATGTAAATGATTCTACCTTAACTGACTATGTTTGCTCTAAGTAAAATCATAAATATAAGACTCATCAAACATTTTTAAATTAGTATTTATTGTGCGACTCAACATTTTTCTGATCATCATTTCTCTTGCATCAAAGCTAGTCTAAGGGGATTATCAGAAAAAGGTTAATTTCTTTATACTAAACAATTATAAATCTATTTTGTAGCTTAGTATTTTTTTTATATTTAAATACTCCCTTATGAGGCAAGCACATTAAATATTTACTTTGCACTATGTTTATTGCATGAACAGTTTTACAACTTAGAGAACTTTCCCTTTGAAATGTATATCTTTACAAAACCCTGTTTAAAGAATTTTCAGCATTGTGGGTGACAGATTCTGTACTATTTTCTTTCAGTACGTCTATAAGAAACATCCCGGTACAATTAAATTCACTCAAGTGACAGATTCTCCAGTGCAGGTTCAAGCTGAAATCAACACTCAGCAGCTTAGTGATGTGAGTATTAGGCACAACCTTTGTTTTATTGCATCCAAATACTTCTTACGCATGTGCGTGTTGCTTAAAAAGATCCTTGCACCAACTTAGACATTTGCAAATAAAAGCACAGAAAAATTAAGTATTTTAAATTCCTGCTTGTAGTGTTTTTCTTTTCCATAAATTATTTTTATGTGTCCTTGCACTTGCTAGAAAAATGCATTAATCGCTTCCCAACTGCCTCACGCAGATATACTGCGGCAGAAGGGCATGTACAGGCAGATTAACATACCTGTACGTTGCCCTTTAAGAGGCGGGAGCTCCGTGAGCATGATCACGGGTCCCGCGGACTCGATGTCCGCGAGGATACCTGCGATCGTCTCACGGTAAGGAAGAACAGGGTGATGCTAATGTAAACAAGCATTTCCCCGTTCTGCCTAATGACACTGACACTGATCACAGCTCCCTGTAATCGGGAGCGGTGATCAGTGTCGTGTCACACATAGCCCATCCCCCCTACAGTTAGAATCACTCCCTAAGACACACTTATCCCCTACAACGCCACCTAGTGGTTACCCCTTCACTGCCAGTCACATTTACACAGTAATCAATGCATTTTTAATCGCACTGATCGCTGTATAAATGTGAATGGTCGCAAAAAAGCGCCAAAAGTGTCTGATCTGTCCGCCATAATGTCGCAGTCACGATAAAAATCGCTGATCGCTGCCATTACTAGTAAATAAAAAAATATTAATAATAATGCCATAAAACTATCCCCTATTTTGTAGATGCTATAACTTTTGCGCAAACCAATCAATAAACGCTTATTGCGATTTCTTTTACCAAAAATATGTAGAAGAATACGTATCAGCCTAAACTGAGGAAAAAAACTGTTTTGATCAAATACCACCAAAAGAAAGCTCTATTTGTGGGAAAAAAAGGACGTCAATTTTGTTTGGGAGCCACGTTGCACGACCGCGCAATTGTCAGTTAAAGCGACGCAGTGCCGAATCGCAAAAAGGGCTCTGGTCTTTGGCCAGCCAAATGATCCGGGGCTTAAGTGGTTAATCAATTCTCTGGTACAGCTCCCTTCCTCTTTGCACTTCACAGCCATCTCCTCTTCTCAGAGTGTCTAATTTTCCTTGATGGTGTCCTAGGTCCTTCACCCCTCCCTTCACTTTAGTTAGGCAGCTCTGGCACTGGAGAGCCTTAACTGAGGCATTTCAAATGGGACTTGGGATATATAAAAGAAAAAGAAAAGTGACACCTTGACATGTTTATACCAAAACAGCAAGTTTCGGGGGCTTTATTTTGCCACCTTCATCAAAGCTCCAGGCTGACTGGCATGGGATATTAGATTTGAAAGGGTTAAATAATACTAGAAAGTGTTATTGGAGGCAGCATGTTGTCTGCTTTATACGTAAAGCTATGTTTGAACTGTACAAAGTACCAAACAAAGGAAAGAAGAGTTAGTTTAATGTGTCCTGATTTATGCAAAAACATTTTGTTATTATTGAACCCTTCGAATGTCCAGGGATTGTCAGAAGAGAGAAACAAAACATGGAAGAAGTTATTGCAAGTTGTATACTTAGTGGCTTGGTACTGCTCCCTCTACACCCTACTGTTCCTGACACAAGAGTTACGCAAAGTGTGATTTGTTTTCTCTTCCCCTTCTGTCCTTATGATTAAAATATTACCAGTATAGTAATAATATGTAAATGGGTTTTGTTGCATGCCGTTAGGAATTTGTCGTCCAGGTTTGCCATAAGTGAGTTAGCATTTTGTGGTGCCATTTACATCCCATAGCAGTACCCCTAACATACAGCCCACAATGCTGGCAACCATTCAACCTGAGACATGAATTAATAAGCATCCAGCTGTAGTCATTAATATGACTACAGGAACACAAAAAAACAAAACTTTGGAACAATAAATGCTCCAAACTGTGATGCCATTAAACCGTTAAAAAGTGTTGCACACATAAGGAACCTTCAATATTATTGGATCATACAGCTGCACCTCCAGTATTGTGGTGTACAACCTCAAGTGGTTCTCAAGCTTACTTTTTACCGTACTGCATTCCTTGCATTAGGGTTAAATATTTTAGGTAAAAGTATCACCCCTCAACCCCCCTATACTTACCTGGGTCCTCACTCTATCCAGCAATGTGCCCATCTGCAGCAGATATCTCTTCTTACTTCTCAGTCTCACAGGCTTTTGCTGAGGCTTGCTCATGCTGCCGTCAGTCAAATCCTGTGACAATGAGCAGGGGGCAGGGTCAAGCTGTGCAGTCTGTGTTTATGGACACAGGCAGCAGGGCTGGGATCTAGCCCACTGGCGTGCCACAATAGGACACATTTCACAGATCAGGTAAGTAAAACATGTTTGTAAAAAAAATTGAGTTTACAATTACTGTAACTCTCATGAAGTTCATGCCACCTTCAGGATTGCTGCCCTTTTCTATTATATACTGTTTCATTGATGCCAGATAAAATAGCTTTCATGATACACCTGGTGCTGAAATTGTCCATTATCCTCCCTTCTGCTTTGTCCATTCACAGAACACCTTGTATTCTGTAAACCCTTAAAAAAATACAATGCATTTTTTGAATGGACAAGTGGAGAGTAAGGGATTATAAACAACAGTACAGCTTCTGCGTATGAGAGCTGCAGCTCTTTCTGCTGGAAGAATAAAGAATACTTTAGTATCTGGCATCAAAGGAACTATATACATTAAACAAGGCGCAGTAATTCTGGAGGTGGCACACATATAAAGGGTGTTAAATATGTGTTACACAGCACATTTTATAAAACATTTTGCCTGGAGTTCTGCTTTAAGGCAATATGATGATTTCTGTAGATGGACCAAGTACGCTTCACTGACTGGAGCTGTTAGTCTATTGAACTCAGAGGCAGATCATCCACAAGGCAACCTAGCCAGGAGCCTAGGGGCCCAGTGGATGTCCACAGGGCCCAGCTTACAACCTTCCTAATCCTGTGGTAAACCAGGGGGGAAGGGGGGTGACACCTGTTATTTCACAAGAGAGAATGGGGTAGATGGGGTAGACCATGCCTGTACAGACAATGAAAATGAGCATATTCTCTGTGCATATTGCAATTCTTAACAATGTTGATCAAAAAGAGAGGGGCAAAGCTATTATCTTACCTCAGACTCAATTCTACCTTAGTCTGTATCTGATTTAACATTATATACAAAAAAAATCTGTACTGATTTTCTCTCTTTTTTTGTAGCTAAATTATAAAGCAAAGCATGAAAAGGACAAATTCAGGTGTTCTATTCCAGAAGATTCTCCTTTTATACTTCAATCTAGATTGAACGCATATAACCTCAGTGATGTAAGTATTCGTCTTCCTACTTCTGTCCTTCTGTAAAGAGTTGAAAGTTTTACTACTTGAATCTAATGTTGTGTTATCTTTATCAATTGTGTTAAAATGAGAAAGGCTAAAATCTGCAGTGAAAAAGCCATTTTTAGGCTCCCAATGTCGCAGATCCACAGTGCTAACCAGAAAACAAAGAATGTTTATGTAATAGGTGGATTCATTTGCAAGTACGTTCATGTAATTAAAATCTAGAAACAAGTTTTTGTGAAAACATTATCAAATATTGATAAACTATTTACATGAACTCCTTTATGACAACAATACTCTCATATATTGCAGACAGGTAAGTGGGACTTAACATCCAGTCACTGCATATATGCTCCATCAACGCTTCAAGAACTGTGACTGTGCTGTCATCAACAACTCCACGTCAACTACTTACAATCTGGAGCTGGTAGGATAGGATCCTGATGATGTCAGTACTGTGCCTCCAATCACACTGCTGCAAAATTGGGAGCCCCTCCTACTGGCCTCCAGCATCATGGCTGACTATAATCATCGGCATCAGATATTCTGCAGTGGAAGTTTCAGTGAAAGGAGAAATGGGGGAGCGCTGGTTGGTGAGGGAATAGGCTTTATACAGATACTCTTGTGCCCTGTACACACGATCGGACTTTCGGACGAAAAATGTGCTATCGGAGCTTGTTGTCGGAAATTCCAACCGTCTGTGGGCTCCATCGGACAATTTCCATCGGAATTTACGACACACAAAGTTTGAGAGCTGGCTCTAAAATTTTCCGACAACAAAATCCGTTTGTGTAAATTCCGATCGCAAAGTGCCACGCATGCTCGGAATCAAGCAGAAGAGCAGCACTGGCTATTGAACTTCATTTTTCTTGGCTCGTCGTACGTATTGTACGTCACCGCGTTCTTGATGTTCAGAATTTCCAACCAACTTTGTGTGCCCGTGTGTATGCAAGACAAGTTTTTTCCGACATCCGTCGGAAAAAATCTGATGGATTTTGTTGTCGGAATGTGCGATTGTGTGTACAGGGCATTAGTGTCACTTTTCCCTAAATGGTGTCTATTAAAGATGAAAGAAGGGAAAGCACTCCGTATGCCAACCTGGCTAAGAGGAAGCAACAGGCTGGGAAGATGCATCCTGGCTGATCAACTTACTGCTGAGCAGGCCCAATCATTGAGCCTTAAGGCGGCCATACATTGGTTAATTTTCGACAGAATTTTCATTCGAAAATTGTAACTAAAAATTCTTGTTAGAATTTCGCACAATTTTAGTGCAGCCATCGAATTTGAGTGATCGGGCATGTTGGAAATGTTTTTAAAAAGGAACAAAGTTCTAATCAATGATGGGAGAATTGTGCAGGAAATATAATCGAAAAAGAAATGCGCATGAGCTGTGACCTGGAATGAACAGGAGATTCCCGGCCAAAAAATTTGATGAAATTGAAGGCTTGCTTGCTCAAATTTGGAAATCAATGGTGACACCATCAGATTACAAAATTTTTTTTTTTTTTTTTTGGAGTTTGATCCATGTATGGTCTGCATTAGCTAGGTTCACTGAAATTGTTTAAATTATACAGATGTATAATTTGATCTGATTATAAGCAGCTAGATCAGGTGAAATGTCTGTAGACGCCTAAACTCAATTATTTCTCTACATCAGGGATATGCAATTAGAGGACCTTCAGCTGTTGCAAAACCACAAGTCCCATCGTGCCTCTGCCTCTGGGTTTCATGCTTCTGGCTGTCAGAGTCTTGCTATGGCTCATAGGACTTGTAGTTCTGCAACAGCTGGAGGTCCGCTAATTGCATATCTCTGCTCTATATCATACCTGTAGAATGCAATTCCAACATTTCTAATCTGGATTTACATGCCTTTATGTACATCACCTCTCAAGTTTTTATGATTGGGGCTTTGCAGGATTTAGACCTAGTAAGGGCACTTTGTGCTTTTGCACTCCAATGCAGTCAAAGTGCTCTTCACTTAACTGGCCTTCTAAATTGGTGTCTTCACGTTCCTTCTCTTCTAAGCAATTATTTCACCAAGTGAGAAGTAAAGGAGAAAAATGTAGACCTAATGTAAGTAGAGCAGATCTGGGGGTTTCAGGACATGGCTTCAGTCTCTCTCTCCTGTTTTCTGATTATGATGACAACACGCATTCCTGGCTCTATATCAGGCTCTGTACTCAGGGATGGAGGATACAGAGGAATCCCACATCCTGAAGTTTTAAAATGCCAACGATAACCTTTGAAATGTATCTGGCAGCTGACACAAGGCAAAGCTTTAACATGATAGATGAGCTTGATGAACAGATAACCAAAACGGGAAGATGAACCAATGTTGAATATAACACAATTTTTTCCAAGGTTTATCATCATATTTTGTAAAATAATGTGATTTACAGCGATTTGACTACTTGTTTAGCGTAATAAGAAGCTTTAAATTGTATACTCAACCAAAACATTTTTTTGTGGTTTATGATTCATAAAGGGTTGAAAATCTTTGTCAGGTTTTTACTGCTACAAGGAAGTCCATTATTGATATGTTTATACTGACAACAAGACAGGAAGTGAGGAGAACAACAGCAACAAAGAAAAGATAGACAGACAGACAGATAGATACGGTAGATAGATAGATAGATAGATAGATAGATAGATAGATAGATAGATAGATAGATAGATAGATAGATAGATAGATAGATAGATAGATAGATAGATAGATAGATAGATAGATAGATAGATAGATAGATAGATAGATAGATAGATAGATAGATAGATAGATAGATAGATAGGACATGTTTAAAGTTTAGTAATAGATATATGCAGACAGATATAAAGAAAGACAGAGGGTGAGATGGAAGACACATACAGATATTAAAACAGTTGACATATTTTTTTCTTACAGAACTGGTACAAATATGACTGGAATAAATCAAAAGCAAAGAAGTTTGATATTAAGATTGATGCTATTCCACTGGTGGCTGCAAAAGCAAACAGAAAAAAGGCCAGTGATGTGAGTACAAATTAATTATCTTTTTTTTTTTTCACGAGAATGAATGCTAACGCAATGACTTATTTGGTTGATTAACTAAAGGATATTAGCTGTTCACTTAGCAAAGTGAATTTCCACTTAGCTTAGTAAATGGTGATGACTTGTTTGCGTGAAATTGGATATTCCAAAGTTAAATTGCACTGCATTAACAGGTAAGTGAAAATTCCCTATCAAAGTGAAAATTTACTTTGCAAAGTGAACATGCTCTAAACCTTCAGTAAAACAACCCCAAAATGTTTATTAATTACATTTTTTATGGCTTTGGTCACATTTACAGTATGCATTGCATTAAATTATATGTGAACCCTTACCTTGCTAAAAAAAACAAAAAACATTCAGCTTAAAATAGAAATGAAAGGCAAAACATTTGTGTATACATATTTAAAAACATTATGCATACATTTTCCCCCTTCTTTTTTTATAAGTGTTCACATACCCTCTATTCTCAGCTGCATAAGGATCTTAGAGAGCTGTGTAGTGATATAACAAGTACCCTTTGATGTGTGTAATTGAGTTGGCTCGGACAACTCAATCATTGTCAACTGAAATCTGGCCTGGTCAATCTTGTACTGTATGTGTACATATATAATAATAATATAAAATCCCACATAAATCTACCAACATATTACAACAAGCTGGAGAAGGAGAGGCAGCAGCACACTAATCTTTCCAAGTAATGGCTGTGCGGGGTCTGATCATTGGAGGAGATCAGGCTTGAGATCTCAGCACAGCTAGAAAACTAACCACGCTGTGCTCTTCTAGTCTGATCAGGAATATATGCTTTTGAGTTGATATATTCTTTAACAAATGTGCATTAATGCTCATGGTAAGGCACATTGCATTAAGGCAGCCCATGCATTTTGTCAATACACCACAACACACAGCAATACATTCCTGCACTAATTTTATCAACACAGCATGAGTATTTCTAAATGTACATTGTGGTGAACTTTAAGACAGGTGCATTTTTCTTTACTGTATGTGTGCTTCGACAAGAATGGCACATAGATACAGTATCTGACAAAAGTGAGTACACTCTCACATTTGTGTAAATATTTTATTATATCTTTTCATGTGACAACACTGAAGAAATGACACTTTGCTACAATGTAAAGTAGTGAGTGTACAGCTTGTATAACAGTGTAAATTTGCTGTCCCCTAAAAATAACTCAACACACAGCCATTAATGTCTAAACCGCTGGCAACAAAAGTGAGTGCACCCCTAAGTAAAAATGTCCAAATTGGGCCCAAAGTGTCAATATTTTGTGTGGCCACCATTATTTTCCAGCACTGCCTTTACCCGCTTGGGCATGGAGTTCACCAGAGCTTTACAGGTTGCCACTTGAGTCCTCTTCCACTCCTCCATGATCACAGAGCTGGTGGTCCTCCACCTTCCATTTGAGGATGCCCCACAGATACTCAATATGTTTAGGTCTGAAGACATGCTTGGCCAGTCATCACCTTTACCCTCAGCTTCTTTAGCAAGGCAGTGGTCATCTTGGAGGTGTGTTTGTGGTCGTTATCATGTTGGAATACTGCCCTGCGGCCCAGTCTCCGAAGGGAGGGGATCATGCTCTGCTTCAGTATGTCACAGTACATGTTGGCATTCATGGTTCCCTCAATGAACTGTAGCTCCCCAGTGCTGGCAGAACTCATGCAGCCCCAGACCATGACACTCCCACCACCATGTTTGACTGTAGGCAAGACACATTTGTCTTTGTACTCCTCACCTGGTTGCCACAACACACGCTTGACACCATCTGAACCAAATAAGTTTATCTTGGTCTCATTAGACCACAGGACATAGTTCCAGTAATCCATGTCCTTAGTCCTGAGCACTGACACCACCCCTTCAACCTCTGCAGCAATGCTTTCAGCACTCTTGCATCTATTTCCCAAAGACAACCTCTTGATATGCTGCTAAACACGTGCACTTCTTTGGTTGACCATGGCAAGGCCTGTTCTGAGTGGAACCTGTTCTGTTAAACCACTGTATGGTCTTGGCCACCATGCTGCAGCTCAGTTTCAGGGTCTTGGCAATCTTCTTAAAGATCCTAGGCCATCTTTATGTAGAGCAACAATTCTTTTATTCAGATCCTCAGAGAGTTCTTTGCCATGAGGTGCCATCTTGAACTTCAGTGAGCAGTATGAGCGAGTGAGAGTGATAACACCAAATTTAACACACCTGCTCCCCATTCACACCTGAGACCTTGTAACACTAATGAGTGACATGACATCGGGGAGAAAAATTGGCTAATTGGGCCCAATTTGGACATTTTCACTTAGGGGTGTACTCACTTTTGTTGCCAGCGGTTTAGACATTAATGTCTGTGTGTTGAGTTATTTTGAGGGGACAGCAAATTTCACTGTTATACAAGCTGTACACTCACTACTTTACATTGTAGCAAAGTTTCATTTCTTCAGTGTTGTCACATGAAAAGATAGAATAAAATATTTACAAAAGTGTGAGGGGTGTACTTGATTTTGTGAGATGCTGTATGTATGTATTAATGTCCTTTGCAGTGCGCAAAGTAAAAAGTGCATTTCACAGTACTATACGGGGGGGGGGGGGGGCAGTGTGAATGGGCCTTGAGAGTGCAAAGCACATCATAGACTGGGATGTTAGTTCAGGTGTGGATCAGAATTGAGAAAATAACATTTCGCTGACTATTATAATAATTACCTCCATTTGCCTGTTGATTGTGATCTTAGCACAGTAATTATCTTTTTGAGTGTTGATATCCACTTATAATTTGACTTCATTCTCCACAGGTTGAATACAAGAAAGACTATGAACGGAACAAAGGAAAGATGATCGGAGCACTTAGCATTCACGACGACCCCAAGATGCTGCATTCTAAAAAAGTGGCTCGTAACCAGAGTGATGTAAGTATATGGCACAATTATACATATACATACATAAGTTTTTTTTTTTTAAACTATGCTAGAACTCCTTCATTAGTAAAGCGTTATTGTAGCTCCTTACGTAGCTCCCAACCTGATCCATTTGGAGTTTAGTATTAGAGCATTAGTATATATAAGCCTTTATATATAATATAAGTCTTATATAAGACTATATAAGCCTTTTCTGAACCATAAATATCAAAGTGCTTCCAATGGCATATAAACAGACCAAAATGCTGTAAATGAGAAACGTTAATTAGTTGAGTTAAAATTAGCTTTAAGTTAAGCTGCAGAAAATACTATTTTATCACCCACTGACTTTAAAATAGCACAACCTCCCAAAAGAAGTTGAGTGAAGAGCATTTTCAGACCTCGGATGGAAGCAAAACTTAAAAATACCTCAACCATAAAAAGGAGATGCTGGATAATTCCTACTGTGAAACAGAATACTGTCTTGCTGGCAGCTGTTGTTAAAACATCAAAATAATATATTCACCAGTATTAAAAAAATTCACAGAAAGATGTGCAAATAGGAAATCAACACATATTAAGTACACTAATATTGAACAGAAACATAAACAAGAATACATTAAATAGACAGGCACCACATAATAACTAACATTATATATTTAAAAACAAAAACATTTATAGTTAGGGCTTCTTTAAAATAGTTTTTTAAAAATAAAATCTCCTAAAATTATATCTAACTAGAGGATTTGAAAACTGCTTTGCATGAGGCGAAGCTTGAAGCAGAGGTCATTTTGGCTGACCAGGAATCTTGCTTGTTTAACCCCTTCGCGCCTATAGGGTAAAGCAAATCTTAATGCCTAAGCACAATTTTACAACTTTGACATGTGTTAGTAAAACCGTTCAAATCCGCACTACTTTGTGCATCCAGATCTATTATACTGCATTTGTTTCAGGACAAACTGGCTTTCATTTGATGGTAAATGGTAATGGATATCTTCTGATTTGTTTTTATTATCAAAGGAAAACTATCCCAAATTACTAAAAAAAATATATATTTTTAAATTTAGCTGTATATTTCTTGCTACTACCATAACCTTCCACCAAAGAACAACCCAAAAATAAATTCTCCTGCTCCTGAAGATTGCAGTGATACCACATATGTGTATATTAGTTGTTGTTTGTATCTGCAGTACAGCCCAGAAACAATAGTGCGCATTTTGCTTTTTTTTTATCCTACCTAAAAACACACTGACACTGATACAAATTTAAAGAGCGCCTGCCCCTCCCCCCTCCAAAGAAAGAAAAACTGACCTTGTCCTCTGACCCTGACCTTGACACTAACGCTGGCACTGGCCTAGATCAAAACTTTGATCTAGGTATTTTTTTTAATTTTTTTATTTTATTTTATCATTATTTTTTTTTTTTATTTAGACAGTTTTTTTTTCTCTCAGGGGTGGGATTCACAGTGAGGGATCACTGTGATAGCCAATCAGAGGCTATCACAGCGATCAGGTGACCCGGAATCGGGAGTTTTATGTCCTGATCGTTAGTATGGGGCCCGGGGGCTCATGGTGAGACCCCGGTCTCTGTGCTGGAAGCGTGCCTTGTGACATGCTCCCAGCACAAAGTCAGATACGCAAATATGTGGTGTCACGAAAAAAAGCCCAGTCCAGTAGGGTCGCATATTTGCGTACCCTCTGCCCCAAGGGGTTAATTATGTCTGTAATTCAAAAGGCTATAGAATTCCATTGCAACGATTTAACAAAAATTATACTATAAAAAGGTAATATTATAAGCACAATCAGTTTTTGACTCTTTTTGTGGCCTTTAGATCTATGTAAAGACTAGGGAAGGGTTAAAACCCCTATTGAGTTAAAATGCTCCGGAAACAAAACAGGACATGAGAGGAAATTTCTCCAATGTAAACGCAATTCTCTTCTTAAAGTGTTGTTATAGGAAAATGTGTATATATTGGAGGATTTTCCCTTACCTCATGCTTTCATGACAGCTCAACGTTTTGGATTTTCTGTCTCACTGAGGGAGATTTACTAAAACTGGAGCACTCAGAATCTGGTGCAGTTGTGCATGGTAGCCAATCAGGTTCTAACTTCAACTTGTTCAACCTCCCTGACAGTTTTCCCGAGTGTGGCTCGGGGTTAAATTTCAGTCCCATTAGCGGTAACCCCGAGCCACACTCGTGATTACATTGCAGGATCCTGTTGCGGCTTTACTTACCTTGTCCCCAGGATCCTGCGATGTTCCCCGCTGTGTCTGCGGGCTCCGTCCTCCTCCGAAGCCTCTCTGTGCCAGGCTCCGTTCCCTGCGAGCGTTGCGACGCACGGGGGCGGAGCCTGGCGGCCAATTCAAAAAATGTAAAAACCTTACAGATTACAGTACTGTATGAAATTTTTTCACATCCCTTTTGTCCCCAGTGCTTTGGCCCATGCCCTGCATGCAGTTTTATGTTATATATACTGTTCTTTCTGCCTGGAACCTGGAGATTGTCCATAGCAACCAAAAAGTGTCCCTTTACATCAAAAGTGGCTTTAGACCAGCTAGAAAACAGTGATAGTAAATTAGAACACTTGCAGAATTGAGCGATAGTGAATCGTGGGGAAATTTATTATATTATTATTATATTATTATTTTTTTTAATTATTTATATTTATCTATTATATTATAATTTATGTTTTTATGTTTCAAACTTCATCATACCCGGGATATCTACTAGACTCTTGTTTGGACAGATTTAAGTGTGTTATTGTTAAGAATTACAGGCCTACAATATAAAACGCCAAATTTCCATGCAAAATAATTGTACCGCTTTCAGCACCTAAAATCCGAAGTAATCATACCGCCAGGGAGGTTAATTAAGCTTTGACAATAAAACCTGGAAGCTAATTGGTTTCTATGCAGAGATGCATCAGATTTTGCACCATACAGTTTTAGTAAATAACCCCCTTTCTGTCTTGATGAAATGGCCTCTTAGACAAATAGAGGCATGAAGCCCCCCCCCACCCCCACCCCCAGGGAGGGGGGGTCACATACAAGAATACAACTGGACAGAGGTCTAACACTTCCCTATAGCATTTTGTGGTAATGAACGTTAAAAGTGCAATGGACAATTTGCACCAGAGAAAGGAATTTTATGGAATCTGTCATAAATTTCGGGAAACACATCCTGTCAATGACACAGGAGAGATAATAATATTGTGGTGTGCAGCACAAAATGCCCCGGGCTACAATGATGCCCTTGAATCATAATTTGTTGGTAGACTGCCTACATCAGGTTTGGCCTATATTTTTTGCATTGCAAATGGTTTTCCTGAAACTGTTTTTTGAGTATTTTATTTTTCTTTTGTGTCCTCTAGATTGAATACAAGAAAGACTATGAGAAAGGAAAGACCAAATATAATGTACCCTTGGATATGATTCAAGTGCAGTCAGCTAAGAAATCCCAGGCTATTGCCAGCAACGTTGATTATAAACACCTCCTCCACAGTTACTTTTACCCTCCTGACAGCATTAACCTGGCATCAGCTAAGAAGTCCTATACCATCCAGAGTGATGTAAGTAATTTCACATCCATACATCTTTTGTTAAATGGAGCACTTTTATCTGTTTATAGTAGTTACTAGGAAAAAGGATATAAAGTTACAGGTAAAATATTTATCACTACATACCTGTAGCTTACTGGATTTTTTACCTCTAAAGCTAAATATCTAAAAGCATGTGTCTATTTCCACCATGGATCACTTATTATCACACTTAACAAAATATAGGCTTTCTACCACCCATGGGTTTGATGAACCACCAGAATTTAGCCAATTGTGAAGCTGAAACGAAGCAATACATCCAGGGCCCAATCACACCTACTGTAAGTGTTCATTGCAGTGCATTAATGCACACTTGTTAACACACAATATGGCACTTTCACTTGTGTGACTTGGGCAGCTCAATCATTATGAATGAGCTACCAATGCATTACAGTGGATGGAAAAAAATTCATGACCCTTTTTAAGGCATGCATCATGCCAAACACACAATATATGCATTGTTTTGCTCTGCAGTGCGTCATGCATTGGGCTCTATTGTACGATGCATTGGAGTGCTAATCAGGATGTCAATGCACCACACTAAGAACAAGTGTTGAGGCAACATATGCATTGCAGCATGCATTGCCACAGTGCACACGTGAAAGGGCCCTGATGGCTTCTAAACACTTTAAGGAATTGAAGTGGGATAGAAAAGGGAAAAAAGAAAGAACAACAACCTAATTGAAAGCAATTATATTTTTCTACTAGGTTCAATTACAGCAATTTTGATCCCAACTCCTTGTGATCAATCTACCATTTTATGTTTTAGATTGCTATGTGATTTGAAAAAATGGGTTGCTGCATTAATTTGTCGTGTATATAACCAGTTTAGCAACTCCACCTGGAGGATAAAGACATAAAATATTTATAAATGTGCCTTATTAGGGCATAAGCATTAGACATGTGCACACTGAAATATTTCGTTTAGGAATTTAGTTTTCGTCCGAAAAATACATTTAGTTTAGTTAGTTTTAGTTTAGTTACTCCCGAAATTCGTTTTTATTTATTTACTTTTTCGTTAAAAATTGCATTCGTCCGAAAATCCAAATTAAGGTCCAATCTGTCATTGAAGGCTTATGGTGTCTGGCGAATGTTCAAAGAAGATTCGACGGAGCAGCTAAACTGTACGACGCCGTATAGTTTACCTGCTCCGTCGAATTTTCTTAGAACTTTCAACAGACATCATAAGCCAAAGTACCTGTGTACTTAGTTCTAGCTATTTTACTGCTCCTCCTCTTTGGTTACAATCAGCCAATAACATTCATCATCATCAATATTTTTATATATCTTTTCTCCCCTACGTCGAATCTTTTCTCCCCTACGTCGAATCTTTTCTCTCTATGTCGAATCTTTTCTCTCTATGTAGAATAATCTTGGACTAATAGAGTTAAGGTTAGGCACATTCGACCACAGGTTTGATGGACACAGATTGTTATTGTCATCATCATGTCGAATCTCCTATCTATATCGAACTGTTGTAGCAACAAAAACGAAAATAAAGCATTTGTTTATGTCGGATCTTTCGTTTTTCGGATTATGCACTTTCGTTATCGTTTGTTAAAACGATAACGAAAATACCTGAAATTCGGACGAAAATGCATTTGGACGAAAACGAATGCACATGTCTAATAAGCATGAATTAATTAAAATATTAAGCTTATCGTGGACATAACACAGCAGTCAGAAGATCCACCAATCCAATATTTGTTCATTGGAATGACTTTGGCAAAAACATGGGTTTTGGTATCAGCTGACCATGCATGTTTGGTGACCGAAATGGTAAATAACTACTGTAAAATGAAGATCATTGTAGAAACAGTAATCCAACATCACGTTATTTGCCAAGATTAAATCATTTAAACCCTTACGTTACAAGCCACCTGGAATCACTTATGATGGCAAGTAGCCACCAGAATGTATGGAAATGACCACTTATGTGCTTGATGGATCACCAGAATTTGGTAGACTGTGAAGCTGGAACTGGGCAGTACATCAAGGGCCATTAATGCACATGCGTTATTTCTTTCTTTTTTTGTTTTTACTTAGTTAATTTGTGCTCTGTTTTCCAGGTTGATTATAAATCAGATTATAACAGCTGGGTAAAAGGTTGTGGATGGTCGCCTTATGGATCCATAGATGCGGAACAAGCCAAGAAAGCTGGACAGATCCTGGATGAGGTAATGATATTCAGTGGCAACTTGTATTAGTATACCTGTTCCCTGTTAAAAAAAACTGTCATATTTTCTGTACACCCAACATACGTATCAATATAGGTCTTATATTCCCAGAGCCAATGCTAATTAGTGAAACTATTGTGGCCAGTCTCATTCTTACAGTCATGTCTATCCAGTTTTAATTGTGTATAAATGGTGCACTTATTCAAAAAAGTGTAAAAACCTATTGATACCAAACCATATATAGGCAAATACGTCTGTCCAGTAACTTACTTGCCAGTGTTACAGGTCTTGTACCATTACTGCACAGAAGCTGCATCAACTCGTAACCACAGCAGTTGCTTTCAGTGTTTAATAAACAGCAATATTTAGAATATTATTTCTGCCCACAATATGAAATTACTGTGCTAAGCTCTAAGAAGCTTAGCATAAACACGGGGTTGTAGTGTTTCCTGGCCTGTAAAAATGGCTTGGGCCCAGTGGGAGTTCGTACTTTTATGCCTTTACCTTTGGAGGTTTATGATGGTTTCTCGCTGCTAAGATGCCTTTGGCACCAGGTTTTTCTTTGTTCTATTCAATTTGGGATGAACAGACCAAATTGCTGTCCACACACACTCCAATCCCTCCCTCTCCTGTTATACTCATTGCTACAATGGTCATCATTTTAAGGGTAGCAAGATCTTAAAAGAGTTGTCAAGTTGCCCCTTGTATAATTTCTTCCCTTATATTATGTAAGTATTTAGGGGATACATATGAGCAAAATTAACCTTTCACTATATAAAAACCTTTTAAATTTTAACCTTTATTATTCTTCATATTTGTATATTTGTCATACACTGTTATTTTACTGTCCTACTGTACCGCGATAGTCCAATTGCCCCCATGTCCTCATGGTAACCTGGTTGGGGACCAGGTTCCCAACCCTCTATTACTGTATAGAAAGCACTATTCAATATAATAATTCTTTAGATTATTTGAGATACATGTTGTGGTAGAGTGTTGCACTGGGTTAGCTATTGATTAATGCATACAGTTTGAGAGTTTGAAGAATTGTATCTGAAATGCTTATCTAAGTCACCCCAGTAACTCTTCCTAATGCCTATTTTCTTATCTCTTACAATAGCCTTTACCACTAAAGTGTGTAAAGAAAAAATAGTTGTATTTTTTTAAATGTGCATATTTCATTGCCCCTCCTTGTAATCCTGTGTATAAATATGTAAGTATTAGATACTATTTTTCAGAAATGTATAAAGCCTAACAAAGGGACCTGAGCTATCCCAAAAGCCTCTATCTAAAACCAAACAGCTCCAAACTTTCTGCATCGGAGATGCATATAACTTTGTGACAATGTCAGTTAAGGGTTTAAATACCATTTAATTTATGCCATGATTCCAATTCAGAAGATTCTGGACTATAGTTTTCAGGGAATGACTAAAATTAAATCTTTTGGTCAGCGTCTTGCTTCCATCTTGTTGTCATCAATTTTCTGTAGAAAGAAAACGCTGCTCCAGGTGAAGGTAATCCAAATGGATTAGATGAGCTGGGTGCTAGCCCCTGCTCGCCATTGTAATATGAGGAATAGGAAAAAGGATACGGCTGCACACCACCACCAATCCAACAACGATTTATTGTGTCAACATAGCCAGCCACCAGGACATTTAACTGGTTTAAAACCATGGTTTCGAAGAAGCGCGATTTAAGTGTGTTGGAGCCGTATCCCTTTTCCTATTTGTCAGGTCACCTGGAACCAGGTGACAGATGCACTCTGTAGGAGTCAGAAGTGCACCGCTAAGTGTGAAACACGTCACCTCTTTTCTGTGTCCTATGTCCTGGTAGCAGTCTATGTTAACACTTTAAATCGTTGTTGGAGCCGTATCTCTTTTCCTATTTGTCAGGTCACCTGGGACCATTTGATAGATGCACTCTGTAGGAGTCAGAAGTGCACCGCTAAGGTAGTGGACCCTAGGACTGACTGCTGCGGATTGAACCCTGGAAGGTTCAGAAAGCAGATCTACAGGATAACTAACATGGATCCCAGTGGGAGCTAGAGCATAGATTCCCCAGGGCGCAGAGTCTAAGAGCCAGCGGGTGTTCACCAGAGCCTCTAATGGTGAGGATGGACTGCACTGCAGTCTGGCTCCAGGTCGCGGCCCCCAGGGTCTCACAGCTCATGCTCACCGTAGACTACAGGAGAAGAGGAAGGAGGCAGCAGGCTGGAACGACAGGGAAGTAAGGGGTAAGCCAAGGGTCAGGGCGACTAGCAGACAAGAATAAACATAGCACACCAAATGTCAGGGTAACAAGCAGACAGGGAGAGTCGAGAACAGGCCAAAGTTGGTAACAGGAATTAGACGTAGGAAACACAGCAAGTATACACGGAGGCTAACACACAATGGTTGATCAGCACTGCTGGCTTGCAGTGCACAGGTTAATATAGGGTTCCCTGATAGGGCCTGGGGTGGGGCCATGCTTAGAGGAGAGGTTATAAAACCAGTCAGGTGAGAGGTAGCTGGTCTTTAGAGATGAACACATGGAGACAGGTAAGCTGACAGAGAAAACTCTATTGCATAACCATGACACTATTCATCAGTTTTCTGTACTATTATTTCCATAAGCTCATTGTGATAATCTATAAAATAGTGTAATATAAATAATTTGAAAAAAAAACTTTGTGACCATATAAATCTGTGGTCTTAAGCAAAAGCATCACTGAAGTTTGACCCTAGTGGTCAATACAAACAAGAACCAATGAATGTCTCCCTTTACCATAAAAGCATCACTTCTTTAGCACGACAACACTATTATGCCCCGTACACACGGTCGGATTTTCCGATGGAAAATGTCCGATCGGAGCGTGTTGTCGGAAATTCAGACCGTGTGTGGGCTCCATCGGACATTTTCCATCGGATTTTCCGACACACAAAGTTGGAGAGCAGGAGATAAAATTTTCCGACAACAAAATCCGTTGTCGGAAATTCCGATCGTGTGTACACAAATCCGACGGACAAAGTGCCACGCATGCTCAGAATAAATAAAGAGATGAAAGCTATTGGCCACTGCCCCGTTTATAGTCCCGACGTACGTGTTTTACGTCACCGCGTTTAGAACGATCGGATTTTCTGACAACTTTGTGTGACCGTGTGTATGCAAGACAAGTTTGAGCCAACATCCGTCAGAAAAAATCCTAGGATTTTGTTGTCGGAATGTCCGAACAAAGTCCGACCGTGTGTGCGGGGCATTATTCTACAAATAATGTCCTGTCTTTATCTTGGAAAAGAACTTCACTATTTGGAAAGATATAGCACTCTTGGTTGATTTTCTGTTACTCATACTAAGTATATGAGATAGAATTGGTACCTTTGCTGTTGTTTTACTTTAGTAATAATATGGTAATTCCTTTCTTTCCACAGAACAAATACAGACGACATCCAGATACTTATAAGTTTACTTCTGTGGAAGATGATCCTGTTATGGTCCAAGCTAAAATCAATCAAAAACAGAGGAGTAATGTAAGTATGCCTTTAAACTCTTTAATGATGATAATGCTATTTTCTTGTTTAAAGTGGAACTTTAGTCAGAAAAATAAGTCTTGATAGACTACCTAATGCTGGGCCCTTTTGCCTAAACTATTTAAAATCCAGTAAGGCATGGTCTCATCCTGCTCTGCACAGCCTCAGTTGCTCTCTATTTTTGCACTGTGTCAAAAATCAGAGCCACTAGGGGCTGAACTGCTGACCGAATAAAAAAATTTCTTCTGCTCAGGTGCTCTGGACTTTAGCAAAATGGCAGCCTCTGGCAAGAGGAAACAGGAGCAATGCTGGAGGCAATTTACAGCACACACTCATTTTGGCAGCATAGTTTTTATTGTGGAATGTATGTTCCTTGCTAAAGAACATTATTTGTAATCAAGTTGTTATGGGTAAAGTTTAGGTACTTTGTAATTATTTGAAATGCGTCTAAAAAGTGAGATTTGCGGTCAAAGAGTCTGCTCTGTAGGTTGTTGGAAAGAAGGGGTGGTACTTAGGTGGAAGTAGTCTAGAGAACAGGCAGGAGGCAGGGCAAGGGCACAGAGTCTGCAGAATCCTGGGCTATGAGAAACATTACCGCTTAATGCTATAAACCACTGTCAGGTAAACCAATTCCTATATATGTAAGCTACCCTTGAATGTTGAATGCAATGTTGTCTATGGAATCCATCAGTTCATATATTTTCTTTTTTGTTTGCAGATTCTATATAAGGCAGAAGGAGAAAAGGTTATTCATAAATATTCCTTACCTGCAGATATTCCCGAATTTATCCAAGCCCGAGTTAATGCCTATAACATAAGCGATGTAAGATTTACTTCTACATACTTATTATTTTTAACTCTCTGTTGTTATTCAGACTAAATTGATTATATCTTTTGTTTCAGAATTGTTACAAACAAGGATTGGAAGAACTAAAGGCTAAAGGATATGATCTGAAATCTGACGCTATCTCTATCAGGGCTGCCAAAGCTGCTAGACAAGCAGCTAGTGATGTAAGTACAACATTATAGTAATATGACATCATTTTTATTACAGGAGTGAATTAAAAATATGCTTCCTTGGTGGACTTTCTTTTCCCCTCACTAGCTTTTATCACAGGAACGGCCAGGTCTTATGCCCCGTACACACGGTCGGATTTTCCGATGGAAAATGTCCGATCGGAGTGTGTTGTGTGGGCTCCATCGGACATTTTCCATCGGATTTTCCGACACACAAAGTTTGAGAGCAGGCTATAAAATTTTCCGACAACAAAATCCGTTGTCGGAAATTCCGATCGTGTGTGCACAAATCCGACGGACAAAGTGCCACTCATGCTCAGAATAAATAAAGAGATGAAAGCTATTGGCTACTGCCCCGTTTATAGTCCCGACGTACGTGTTTTACGTCACCGCGTTCAGAATGATCGGATTTTCCGACAACTTTGTGTGACCGTGTGTATGCAAGACAAGTTTGAGCCAACATCCGTCTGAAAAAATCCTAGGATTTTGTTGTCGGAATGTCCGAACAAAGTCCGACCGTGTGTACGGGTCATTAGATGTGGGGTATATAATGGGATGTAATGTTTTCCAGACTGAATAGATGGGATTGGAACCTACAGACTTGCACATTTGTACAGGCTCCCCTTCTGTACTGAAATGACTTACTCTGTTATCACTGCACACTATGAGCTTCCACTATGAGCATGCATTAAAAGCTGCAACATAGTTTTTCCCTTTTTTCTGGCTGAAGGGCATCCAGCATAGCCCCTTCCACCCCAGCCTTACTGTCTCTGGCTGCCCATTTCATCCATTGATTCAGATCTAGAATCATGATGAGGTGGGAAAGAAGACACCAATTAGGGCAAAAATTATTTGGATTAAACATTAGCTTAAAGTAATACTTTCCCTGCTTTCAATAATTCTACAATCTGAGATGTCTATAGACTTATACTGAAAAAAAAAGCAGGCACAACTACTGTGCTGTATTTTTTTTATATAGAAAGTACATCATGTATTTCTGAGGCATTATATAGTCAAAACAGTAACAGAAATTAAGCACATTGACTCGTTTACAGTAGTATTTCTGTTAATCTGATTACATTCAATGAAATATAACAGAAGTTTAATTATGTCACAGTTGTGATATGTAATTGTTTGGATGCACTTTGCACTTGTTTTAGGTACATTATAAGAAATCTTATGAGGCCCAGAAAGGGAAACTTGTCGGTTTCCAAAGTCTACAAGATGATCCTAAGCTTGTCCACTACATGCATGTGGCAAAGATGCAGTCCGGGCGTGAATATAAGAAAGACTATGAAAAGTTAAAGACCAAATACAATACTCCACTGGATATGGTCAACGTGGTGGCTGCCAAAAAGTCTCAGGATATTGCAAGTGGCATTGGCTACAAACAGCCAATCCATCACTACACTTACCTACCAGATGCTATGAGCATTGAACTGTCCAAGAAGATGATGGAAATACAAAGTGATGTGAGTTGATTCTTTTTGAGAAAATCTGTGTTTCTAGGGGTTTCTTAAACTGTGGGACATGTACCAATGGTAATGCATAGGCTCATTCTTGTATGTTTTAGTAATGATGTGTAGTTCCAACTTTGGCAAACAAAGTAATGCTAGTGATGGCTGTCAATGAAAGCACTACAAATAAAATGTAATTTAAACTGTAGACAAGAAATGTTGGCCTCTGTGGCACCAATGGCCTTCATTTAGAAAGCAGCATACTGACTAACTATAGGATGTGGTTTGGGTCTGCCACGGTTCCGTGTATATTGATCCAGCGATGGGTTTTGCCTCCTGTCCGAGCTGCTTGGGTTCCTGCCAATGAGCCCCGAACCTATGTATTATTAAGCATTTGCACCTATGGGTTAGTGTTCGAGCAATGCTTATACATGCTGCAGCCGTACTTCCCTGTTGCCTGTGGCATTTGCTCTTGCTTGAGAATACTTCTGTTTGTTTGTTCGGTCTTGTCATTGTTCTCAGTGTTTTCTCTTTTGTTGCGCTCTTGTATTCCCTTGCAGTGGGTGCTCTTCACAACATTGTTTTTTGTCGTTTTCCCTCCTGCCTCTCATTCCTGCTTGCTGTGTCCACCTCTCTGCGCTGTTGCACAGCTTCCCCCGCACTACTGTGCTTCACGCTTGCTCACTGCGTTTTCCCTCTACTGTCTCTTCTTAGCTTGCTGCAGTAGTCTTTCCTTGGTACTTGTATCCTGTGTGCAAACTGAGTCATTCCAGTTTGCTATTTTCTGGCACTGTGCCTGTGTGTTAGAGAGCCGCAACCAGGGGGCTGCCTTGCAGGGCAACAGCCACACCTACAGTGGCTCTTGTGAAGACCAGGCAGCTCCTTAGATCCTGTGACTCTGACTCACCTCTGTTTGCGTGTGGTCACATCACACTGCTCCTGCATCTGCTAGGACCCTGCCACACATGTTTAGCCCTTTCTACTGTGCTAGAACCTGAGTTTTAAAGTCCCAGGTGTTCCAATCCTCAGATTGTGACAGGGTCCTTTTGAGATAAAACTATTTGAATGTACTTCGGCATTACACAGGCAGAAGGATGTATTTTCAATTAAATTCATTGAACAGACTGTAAAGTGACAATCATTACATTACAGCTAAACAGCTGTTAAAGTATGTAGGTATGGGGCATACATGGTTATTTCTGTAACAAGCCCCTGCTCGCTCAATTCCACTCTCCCGACACTCCTCTGCTGCTATAGAATCAGACTGCAGATCGCAACATCTGATGGTTCGGTCATCTGATTCCCAGGGACTAGAACTACAGCTATGTGCCGTTCTAATCCAGTTGTGTAGATCAGAACAAACACCCGGCAGGCTGTATGTAAGTTCAACCAGGAATCTCTTTTATTGAAAAATACAGGCTCTTTTATACAATAAAAGAGGAGGTGCGTATCTCCGGCTCATATTACTCTGAACATACACCTGTGACCAGAAACTTAATTAACATGGGCTAATTAACTAATCCTTTTAGACAGCCTAGATGACTCAGACATGACCTTTAGGTCAGACTGGCCGTCTTGTAGCTCAGAAAACCCAATCAACATTATCACAATAGCAGAGTTAATTAACACAAACAACAATGGGGATCTAATGACTCTTAGATCCCATACTAGAGACTTATTTACAATACACATTCTAGCAGGCAACAGACAGACACGTGGCTGGAATTGACATCAGCATCTCCTAACAGTATTTGTCCCAGCATTATGAATCAGCCACTATTTATAATATGGCAAATCCAGGGTCCCCAGAGTCTGTGTGTCCTGGGGGACCAGGACCCGAATCCACAGTAATACCACCTCAAGGGTCCCCAGGCATACAGCTCACAAAGAGCACCGTTCCCCCAAATACCAGGGCCCACGATCGATCGGCAAGAGGCTAGCATTCAGTCCCCTCCAAAAGTCTCTCTCCCAGCTAGGTCTGTCACAATTTCAGTTTGGAATAGTAATAGGAGTAATATCTAAATAGAGCAGGAAGCAACCAAGGGCTGAAAACCAGATTCTGTAATGATAGTTCTGCAAAACAAAAAACAGTAATGCTTCAGCTGTAGTTGAGAGAGTTAAACTCAAATTTTACAGAGATACAGAAAATACAAAGCCAGCATAATATTTTGGAAGAACCTTTGTTTTTTCTCAGAAGGCCAGTATCTTTCAGTTGTACATGTGGTACTTACTGCAAAAGATGTCACGTGGTGGTGTAGCATGATTAACAAAGGTTTGGGAGACATTGGCTTAGTCAAACTCAACCACCAAGTTAGTTTTAAGCTTTTTATTTGTTTCCTTTATAGAACATCTACAAGTCTGATCTGAACAGCTGGATGAAGGGCACAGGGTGGATTCCTATCGGGTCCCTTGATGTGGAGAAGGCCAAGAAGGCTGGTGAAGCTTTGAACGAAAAGAAATATCGCCAGCATCCAGACACCATAAAGTTTACAAGTATAGCTGATACTCCTGTCATGGTCCAGGCTAAGACAAATGCTCTTCAACTCAGTGATGTAAGTGGCCTTAACACAATTTCCTTTCTTATCATTTGTTTTTATGTTTCAACCCATACGGGATGGGTTTCTAATTTACCTGTTGATTATAATTTTCTTTTGTTGGTTAAAACATGCCAATTCATGAGGAATTTGGGGTTTCATGCCCTCACTCAAATTAAATGAGCTGGCCTCCGCGCATGTTTTTTCCTACATATTGCTGAGTGAGTTGCTTGAACCCTGCATGTTATTGATAATAGATAGTCAGGCATCTGCCTACTTCCTCTTCTTCCCCAAAACTTGCACATATGTTAGTAACTGGAGACACATTCTTTATACTGATGTGAACTCTTGCAAGTTGGTACTCAATATCCAAGCCAGAACTGACCCTAATAGTCCTCAACCATCTGCGCAGAGGAGGTCACACAGAGCCTACCAGAGATGATCAGGTTCAATGCTGCAGAATTTAATAGTCAGTGGGTCCATTTTGTGTAAGTCATTTTATATACAATGTTGATATAGGTGAATGTAGTCCACAACATGCATATTTGACAATATTGTAGTTATGCCGCTTCTGCATTCTCGAGAAAACAACATGGCCTAAACTGTAAAATGAACCATGATTTGGATTGTTGTGTTTTGATGCACACTTAAAGTGAAGTAAAGTAAAAGTATAAATGTGCTTCCCATTAATTCAGTCAAACTTCTTTTTTTACAGAAACTGTACAAATCCTCAGGAGAGAAGACCTTGCACACATACCATTTGCCCCCAGATGCACCTCAGTTTATTCAAGCCAAGTACAATTCTGCTAACATTAGTGATGTAAGTTTCTTGTTTTATTTTATTGCACAAAAACAATTAGATCCTTTGTCTGTAACTGTTACTAATGTTTAAGTACAGAGAAACATGGAAAACCATTTAAGGCATTAGAAAAATATGCATTTGCTTAAGATATCTGAAGATATAATCTCCTTTAGGATACAATTCCAGCTTTAAAATATCAGGGTCATGTCAAGATATATTTATTTGTAATAATTAAAATTTCATTGAAAAATCAGGATGATCAGAACTTTCTAAAGACTAACAAAATGCAGCTAAATGTCCACTGTACATTAGGCCTCATACAGAACATTGTCTAATGATTACAGATTCCTAAGACGCACAGGGGCTCACTGCCGTTTATTTGGTGTCAACTTTCTTGTTTACACTAGATACTCATTACTACCATATGCCTATCGTATGTTTTTAAACCTTTTTTACTTGACCTGTTTGATATGACGTATTGTTGATAAAATATATTTTTGTACTATATCATTGTCCATCTTGCCTGTAAAGTCCGAATTAGGGCCCTGTGGCCCTGTGGCCCTTTACCCCTTCTCTTCTCCAATACAGATTCCTAAGATATTATTATTTGCTAGTAGAATTAAAGGAATTAAAGGGGAAATGTTCTAAAAAAAGTGAGCACTAGGAACAGGCTCTTTTAGGAAAAATAAAGAGTAATGTAAAACATTCAACCAACCATAACCAATTACAAGTTGCTATTAATTAATCTGAATATAGTGGATGGAAATCTGGTTGCTATGATGGTACTTTGTTCATTCATATCATTGATATTATTGTTCTTTATTTCCTTTATTAATTGCATTTTTAGAATATGATAAACTTAGAGAAGGCTTTCTCTGCATCATGGTAACTTTGAAAGTAGGCCATATTTACACACATGTTTGATCTCAGGAAAGGCTGCAGATAACTGAGAGATAATAACGCATTCTCACTTATTCATTATCATAAAGCTGTTTTATTTCCCTAAAATCTAGTTGTTGAATTTCAAATCAGTGTTATGAAGGCAACCAGTTTCAAACTTTGCCTAATAATGGTAAATTGACCTTTTTGGCTAGTGATTATAATTAACTGTTTATCATAAAGAAATAATGAATAATGAAAAACACATTGATTGATAGGTAAAAATAATTTTTTTTTCAGAGTTTTTACAAGCATGACTGGCAGAAAACCATTCGTAAAGGACATCATGTTCTGGGTGATGCCATTTCCATTGTTGCTGCCAAAGCTTCCAGAAATATTGCCAGTGACGTAAGTACCGATTGCTCTAACAATACTAAATGCATTAATAATATCGGTATATTAATAATATTAATCCATTGATCCATTAATAGTATAGCTTATGTTCTGCTTCATTAGGAAGTGGAAGGATTAATCAACTTGCAATTACAACAGGCCCAAGCACCCCTAAAACCATAGGCTGCCACCACCAATAATAATATTGTGTTTAACTGTTAAATTTTGTATTAATATAGCAGATATATATACATATAATAAAATTCACAACCATTAGCACCTTGAAACAAACACATATGCTGCAACCATTTGTCCACATTGTTTGTGACAATATATCAACATTGATTGTCATATTTTTTTTTCAGTACAAGTACAAACAAGCCTATGAGAAAGCCAGAGGTAAGCACGTTGGCTTCAGAAGCCTACATGATGATCCTAAACTTGTGCATTTCATGGCTGTGGCTAAGATGCAGTCTGAGCGGGAATACAAGAAGGACTATGAGAAATTGAAGACCAAATATCACACTCCTCTTGACATGGTTAGCATTACAGCTGCCAAGAAGTCCCAAGAAATAGCCACCAACACCCATTACAAGCAGCCAATCCATCACTACACCTTCTTACCGGATGCCATGAGTGTGGGGTTGTCTAAGAACATGATGCAGATTCAGAGTGATGTGAGTATGGGCTACAACAGGCTTGAATACTCCAGCCAGTCAGTGACTTCAGGCTTTGTAGTTGCTGAACAGCTGGAGGGTTGCAGCTTGCTGAAGTATTTTCTCAAAGAAACTCCAGCCACTATTTTTATTTCTAGCATTGGACAAAGTGAGGAAGACTTAAAATTTCTGTCAAGCTTTTACATGTGCAGAGTATGAATGATTTTTCACTTGGATTTAAAACAGCAGGGCCCTACTTTCATGGTTTCTTTGTAAATAGTAAAAAAAATAGCGTGTGTAACTGTGTGTGTGTGTAACTTTGGATTTATAATAAAGCACAAAAAGTAACACTTTTTTAGTTAATATATAATTCTTAGAAGATCCCATCTTCAATTTATTACAGGTTTTTTAATCTGTCTGTGACCCCGTTAGGGAATTTCTTTTTCTTACCTCCTGACCCTGTGACATTTGTACAAGAAATTCATTGGGGGGGGGGGGGTCATTGGGGCAGCATTAAAAAACATTCTCAGAATTTCTAACCATTCTCCACTTTAATAAACTGTGTTTTTGTCTTTATTTTGTTTTTTGTCCCTATTGAATGATTTCCTATCACTTACTATCCTCATAGGAAGTAAGGGGATATCTCCCCAAAAGGAAAAATTAAGAAGCTTTAACCCTTCCATGTTCTGTCGAAAACTAAATAAAACAAATTGACAGCATTAACATCCTGTACAGTTTCCATGTGGTTTTGATACTACTATTGTGTGTTCTCTTATAGAATGTCTACAAAGAAGATTACAACTCCTGGTTTAAGGGTGTTGGATGGAGTCCTCTAGGCTGTTTGGAAGTTGAAAAAGTTAAGAAGGCTGGAGATGCTCTGAGCGAGAAGAAGTATCGCCAGCATCCTGACACTTTCAAATTTACAAGCATCCCAGACTCTATGGAAATAACTTTAGCTCAGAGCAATACCAAACAGCACAGTGATGTAAGTATTATAAATGACTAATTTTACTTGTAAGTTCTGATATTATGACATATTACAAGTAGACTTTTTCTTCATTTTTAGATAAACTACAAATCAGCAGGAGAGAAAGTGAAGCACAAGTATAATCTAAACCCTGATGACCCTAATTTCATCCAAGCTAAAGTCAATGCACAGAATATAAGTGAGGTGAGTGAGATTACACCACTCCCAATGTTTTCCAATAATGTTGCTCAGTAGAGGATTGAATAAGCATCTACCAGTTGTTAAAAGATTTAGCTATCCAAAAAACATAGTTCAGCTGAATAGTTGAAAAAAAGGAAATCTGATTGCCAGAAGGATGCGGTAGTCCATACTGGAAATGTGAGGGCATCTTAATGGGCACATTGATAGTAAATTCATTATTGTCACAAGGTATCAGGTAGTAGATCAAACCATATACAGCAACATTAATATTATTTAACCTCTTCAGCCCCTGAAGGTTTTACCCCCTTCATGATCAGGCCATTTTTTGCGATACAGCACTGCGTTATTTAACTGACAATTGTGCAGTCGTGTGACGCTGTACCCCAATAAAATTGCTGTCCTTTTTTCCCCACAAATAGAGCTTTCTTTTGATGGTATTTGATCACCTCTACGGTTTTGTATTTTTTGCACTATAAACAAAAAAAGACCAACAAAATGTTTTTTTACTTTCTGCTATAAAACACTTCCAATATTTTTTTTTAATTTAGTTTCTTCATCAATTTAGGCCAATATGTATTCTGTTTCATATTTTGGGTAAAAAAAATCCCAATAAGTGAATATTGATTGGTTTGCGCAAACGTTACCGTGTCTACAAACTATGGGATATTTTTATGGAATTTTCATTTATTTATTTTTTACTAGTAATGGCAGCGATCAGCGATTTTTAGAGGGACTTCGATATTGTGGCGGACAAACTGGACACCTAACTGACATTTTTGACACTTTTTTGGGTACCAGTGACATTATTACAGTGATCAGTGCTAAAAAAATGCACTGTTACTGTACTAATGACACTGGCAGGGAAGGGGTTAACACCAGGGGCGATCAAAGGGTTAAATGTGTCCCTGGGGGGGCTTGCCAACTGAGTGGGGATTGCTCTGATTGGGTGAAGACAGAGATCCGGGTTCCTGCTTAGCAGGAACACAAGATGTCTATCTTCTCCCCTGTCAGAATGGCTATCTGCCTTGTTTACATAGGCAGACCGATGCTCTGCCTCTCTCAGTGGCTGGAGGCCCACTGATTGACTCCCCCTCTGTCCATTCAGCGTGCCATCACGCCTTCCGTGGCACGTGCGTGCCACCCAGTGGTTATTGCACGAAATGACGTACAGGTACATGATTTCGTGCAATATCGCTGACCTGACGCAGAACAAGTATGTTAACCGGTCGGCAAGTGGTTAAAGTTGCTGTACATCCTAACTGAATGGCCTTTAGTTTGCTAAAGCATATATAATAAATAGTTGTCTTTCCAATAAAACATAAAAATATACTGATTCCACGTGTTTTTATCCTTTGTTGCATCTCACTACTGCTAATATCCTCCAGCTTAATTGCAGCCACTTCCTATCTACATGTACTACATAGATGGCTCCATGGCATTTCTCAGGGCAGGTTTGCCGATGGTGCCAACAGGGGACCATGCATGTGTAATGTGTGCTGAAACAGTCACTTGTAGTCTCTATTGGAATCTTGTGTGACAGGGTAACAACATAGGGGCAAAATTGGGAGACAGGGACAGAGCATTGTCACTCTATAACAGGAAGTATCTGAACAAGGATCTTCATTGCAACATCACCAGGTATTACCTTAATGAAAGGTGAAGATTTCAAAGAATTACATTTAAAATTACATTAACATGTTAAAGCTTACACGAGTTATTAGTGAATTGGTTTACTAGATCAATAAAAGGTTCTGCTTTACTTATTAAGTTTGCTTTTTTTCCTATATTTCAGTCTTTTTATAAAGCTGACTGGATCAAGCACCTGGCTAAAGGATATGACCTCAAACCTGATTCCATTTCTATTCTTGCTGCTAAGGCATCACGAAACATTGCCAGTGATGTGAGTATGTTTCATGATTTTTCTCATGTAAATCAGTCTTTGTCTGATCTATCATTGTACCCCACTCCGCATAATTTATAAGACTTACTTTCCCTGTGCCAAAAGAGCAGTTAAAGAGAAGTTCCACCCGAGGTCCAGTCAAAAAAAAAAAAAAAATTAAAAGTCAGCAGCTACAAATAATAGCTGCTGACTTTTAATTGGACACTTACCTGTCCCAGGGTCCAGCGATGTGGGGGATCGAAGCCCCGCTCGTCTCCCCCTCCGTTCAGTGGCACCGGCATTGCAACTGTGGGCGCCGGGCTGTGGCTTCACAGCCTGGCACCCACTGCGCATGCGCGAGCGGCGCCGCGCGCCGTGATTGGCCGCTCAGTCACCTGGGACCTGTAATGGGTCCCAGATGATTGACAGGAGGGAGGGAGCAGAGCTGAGCCCTTCCTGTGCCGAGGGGGAAGTGATGTCACCAGCCCAGGCACTGGAAGAGGCAGACTACGAGGGACCACCTAGCAACAGGCATTTAGAGGTAAGTTAAAAAAAAAAATATCCAAATTTTTTTTGTTTTGTTTTTTAGGATTTTTCATGTATTTTTTTTTTTTGGGTGGAACCCCACTTTAAGTTAGTACTGCAGTACTTGAAAATATGTCTTCTACACTCTCCAGGTTCCCAGACTGCTGGCACTCTAATCTGCTTCATTCAAAGCCCAACTCCAGATTGTTGTTAAATTTACCCATGCATTAAGGCCTACCTCAACCCAACCCTCCCTGCACTCCCCACACTGCATGGGTTAAATGCTACTTTTGCTAGGAGGGAAAGGGATAAGTACAAATACTTTTTTTTACTTACCCTGTAGCTGGCTCTATCCCCTGCTGTCAGACACATCAAAAAGTGGGCATGTCCGTGCTGTCCTCCCATGCATTGCAGAACTACTTACCCTGCATTTTATGTGAGGACATCAGAGTTGTGACTGGCCAGGCAGAGGAATGAAGCCGTTTCTGGAAATTTGTTGCACATGGAGGATTAAGCCTTAGTGAGGGGAGAGGACTGCCTGCAGTCCGGAGGAACCTCACTGTTTTAACAGCAGTCTGCATTCAGGATCTAAACCCCCTGTTGTAATGTGTGGGCTTATGCTTTCTCTTGCTTTGTCTTATGAGAGTATTGTCTAACATCAGGAAAAATTGCTTTCAGGGTCCATAGGTGTGCGCAGGGGGTGTGCCGGGTGTGCCTGGGCACACCCTAATCACCCTGTGTACCAGGGCCAATGACAAGACAGTACAGCCTGTCTTCCTGTACCAGGCCTGTGTACTATTAATTCAAAAGGGGGGCCTGGGCACCTGCCGAGCAGGAGGACCGGCTGTACTGCCTTATTGCAGATACCGATCCTCCTGTTTCTCCCACTGCAGTGCTGCCAGCTCCTCCTCCTCTCCCTCCCTCCAGCAGCTTCTTTTGGGTGACAAGCTTCATGCAATGCGGTTTGCCGGGATTGCAGTGTGATTTATTGTGTGACAAATGTGGCAGAACCGCACCGCGTTTTTAGGTGCCATTAAAACAAATGGCACCTGAAATTTACTTTGTGCGTTTTGTCATTTTAACAGAGTGTTTTTAAATTGTAGGCAGAATCGCTGCGATTCTGCCAGCGATTAAAAAATGCCCAGGTGTGAATGCAGTCTTACTGTCTGAAATTAAATCTAAATAAACAGCTCAGCTGGCCCAGGTCCTGGTATAATCTGGGTCCTGAAGACATCCTTGCTCTCCCTTCCATTTCTCAGCCTATGCTAACAGAAAGAAGACAATGCAAATAAATGGTCACATATAGAGAAACCATAAAATGTAAAAAAGCATGTTAATACAGTTACTTTAAAGAAAAGAAAACTAAATAATAAGATTCTTCTAAAGAGATATTTGGCGTTACAGACCTCTAAACATAATATTCATCTCTTTCTTGGTTTCCACCAGTACAAATATAAACAAGCCTATGAAAAAGCTAAGGGTAAGCACGTGGGATTCCGCAGCTTACAGGATGACCCTAAATTGGTCCACTACATGCACGTGGCCAAAATCCAATCTGATCGCGAATATAAGAAAGACTATGAGAAGAGCAAGACGAAGTATCACACTCCAATTGATATGTTCAGTGTCACTGCTGCTAAGAAAGCTCAGGACGTGTCCTCCAACACAAACTACAAGCAGCTGATCCATTCATACACCCTTCTGCCTGATGCTATGAATTTACAACTCTCCAGAAACATGATGAACATCCAGAGCGATGTAAGTAAAGGTTCCATGGTGCTTTATATAAGAAAGTCAAACAAGTATATATTTTAGTGTTATTCAGAGACACTCCGGCATTTAACCAGCACCAATCCAGGTTTTTATATTTAACCCAACATTTAAAGCCCAGAATCAAAAAAATGCTGTGGACCATTGTTGCATTGAATAAGCTCTACTTTTATTATGCTCATGTGAGCTCACAATCCCTCACAGAAAGATCATTCCTTCAAATGTGACAGAAGCTCCTTACGGAGCATTCTATTTATTGATGAAAAGTAAAAAAAGAATATGCACTGGTGATACAATATATTAATTAGGTTCCCTTCTAACCTCTTGGTCTGCAGTTTTACATGTCCTTGATGGATTTATGTTGGGTTAACCCCCTCCCCCCTTCCCAGTTTTGATCTTTTTTTTTCACATTAAGGTATGCTTTTATTTCCTTATTATTCTTACATTATTTTATAGAACCAATATAAGACAGATTTCAATAACTGGCTAAAAGGGGTCGGATGGGTTCCAATTGGATCCTTAGATGTTGAAAAAGCCAAGAAAGCCAGTAACATCCTCAGCGAAAAGAAGTACAGACAAAATCCAGATCAATGGAAATTTTCCATTCCAAATGATGCCATGGATCAAGTACTTGCAAAGAATAATGCAGTAACTATAAATAAGGTACAGTTAACTATTCATTTTATTTAAAATAGAAAAAAGTATTTTATCCTTTTTTTGCTTGTAAATATGACATTGTAATTTTACATGTTTAAAGTTAGTTGCTAGAAGGTAGCACATTTATTTAGAAAATAACTTCTCAGATGTCTTTTACTTCTCACCAAGTTTAGCACAGGCCACATAAACCCCAGACACCCACACTCTGCATTCTACCAGAGAACTAGGAGCACTTGCCTGTGTATGCTCCTAGTGTGGTGACCACACTGTCACTGATAGCTTCACATTTCAGGCTAGTGATTGAGAACCAATCAGTGTGGTTCCCAATCGTGTGATCACAATGACAGGTAATCATGTTTCATAGTAAAATTGCCTTTTTTTCCCCAAGAAACTTTATACAGAAGCCTGGAATAAAGACAAGACCAAAATCCATGTGATGCCAGATACTCCTGAAATTCTTCTGTCTAAAGTCAACCAAGTTAACACGAGTGACGTAAGTTAAAATCAGTTATTAATTGATATAGATAACATTTAAAAAAAAGTTTGTAGTTAACACATTTATGGCAAAAATTGAAAGGAACATTTTATATGGTGATTGGTATCAAATGGAATAGAGCAAGTTATATCTATGACTGATCCATGATGACCATTTTAAAAACAGGGAACCCGGTCTTATATTTTACACCATACAATGGACAGGGTTCAATTTGTGCCTGTATTAATGATGATTCATTGCTCATAATTAATTTTTACTCACATACTGTAGACTTGATAAGGCTTAAAGTAGTTGCATCTCCTTCAAACCTGACAGTTTAGCCTCCTGCCTTTGAGAAATGACTAGGTTATATTCTGGTGACTTCATGACATTTTGCCTATTTTCCACTGTTAATTACCCTTTATTTTACTTTCAGAAAATGTACAGACAAGCTTGGGAAGATGCCAAGAAGAAGGGCTATGATTTGAAGCCAGATGCCATATCCATAAAGGCTGCCAGAGCTTCAAGGGACATTGCCAGTGATGTAGGTTTCTCAAATTTTCCCAAAAAAAGTTTTCCCAAAATTATTTAAGGCATGTGTGGTAAAGATGAGGCGAATCTCAACTATTATGCTATTGACTGTTGAGGATTGGACTTTGATATACTGAGAAGGTATTACATACTTCCAATGATAATCATTTGTGGCCATGGTGTGAGCACTACTGACAAACAATCCGCCAAATCACCCCACTGCCAGACATCATGCATCCTTTCCAGAGACAATGAACAGTAATTTGCGAGCTTTGTTTTTGTTGTTTTATTGGGGGGTACAACTTAACTTGGATAGGGATTGGGATATGGGATGTCCATATAATTAATCATTGCCATCATATTTACAGGTTTCAATATACAGTACTTTGATCTATTTAGAGCCTGAAGATAGAATGTGCACATTTGACTAAGTAGAAATCTTCTCCTGCAGCTCCCTGCAGACTGTTACTCCCTCTGCATCTCCTATGCGACTATTGCTCCCTCTGCATCTCCTTGCAGACTGCTGTTACTAAGAGTTCTCCATCCATCACCGTGTGAGGGACAGAAACATCACTTTTGACTGTGTAAAAGTAATGGTCTTAGTTCTCTTTACCACCTGCCCAATCTTGCTTCTCCTTGTACAGTTGGTTTCCTCCTGCACAACTTGTAGTTACATTAGGGTATAACACATCCTCTTCCCCGAAGGCCTAGTAGGTTGAAAGTCTATGTTCTAGGAAATGACTACTGCTCCCAGCCAGTCCAACTTGCAAATCGTTTGTTCCCCGGCCACACTGATTTGACACGCACATCTCCACAGTCTCTTCTCTGATCCAGGATTCTTCACCATCCGCCGTGTGCATGATGAAGACTCTGCTAGTGACCGTGTAGAAGCAGAGTTCCCTTACAGAATCCCTGGCACATCCTCCAGCCATCCACTGTGGTAACACTCACCGACCTTCCAACCTTCCAGCCCTGAGTCCTTGATGAGGAACTTTCCCGGACCATGCGTTCTGACAGATTCTCCTGCCCTCTCTGCTTCAGAAGCTTCCTGCCACTGACTGTGTGGTGACAGAGACATTGCCAGTGACCGTGTAAAGGCAATGTTGCCTCACAGTTCTCCCTGGGCCTCCTCCTGCGATCCCACCCCCCCCCCAGATGGGGGTGTGATCCTGCGGCTGTCTAGCACTCCATTCCTCACGTCACCCAGTCGACTACTCCCCCCCCAGCAGCATGTGACCTCAGCATATATAGGAGGCCCGCCCCCTGCCAATGCCAGTTAGGGATTGGTCAGAGCTTCCACATGTGCTGACTGCCACTCCAGCTCTAGGCCCAGCCTCCTCTTCCAGAACATTCTCCCTGGAAGCAGGGGAGGTGCTTCAGACTGGAGCCCAGGTGGTCACACCCAATGCTACTCTAAACACTCCCAGCCCCAGAATCAAAACAGACAGGCCTAGCGCGCAGCATAAGCCTGCCTAAATTTGCCTGTGCTGAATTAACCTAGTAAAACAACCCTTACTAGCACCTACCTTCTGGTAGAGGGTGCTACACATAGGTAACCAAACTTAATAACCAAAATTACTAGATAATATTTAAAGAGATGGTGGGTATAAGGAAAGAATTTGCATTGTGATATAAATTCGGTGACATAAATCCAATATGCAGTTGGCTATTGGGGATTGGGTTTTTTAATACTGAAAGAACATTAAAAATGTCAAACAAAAATTATAAACCACATAACAATTTCAAATGAACAGATAATAGTTTAATAGGATGATGACTAGAATGAAAGTATCCAACATCCCTTTAAAATAAGTTCTGTTCAACAAACTAGTCCATTTTGTAAACTCCTTTTTGAAATGATATGTCATAACTAATCAACTTGTATGTTTCTGACCCCAAATTACAGTACAAATACAAGAAAGCCTATGAACAGACCAGAGGAAAGCACATCGGATTCAAGAGCCTGCAGGATGACCCCAAACTGGTGCATTTTATGCATGTGGCAAAGATGCAATCTGATCGTGAATATAAGAAGGGCTACGAAAAGTCCAAGACCAAATTCCACACTCCCGTAGACATGTTCAGCGTGACTGCTGCCAAACTGTCTCAAAACGTGGCATCTAATATTAACTACAAGCGTCTCATCCACCACTACAGCCTCATGCCTGATGCTATGCAGCTTGCACTTTCCAGAAACAGGATGCAGATACAGAGTGATGTAAGTGTAAACAGCTGAGTATTGAACATAAGGAAGGAATAAGGAATAAGGAAGGAATCGGTAGTTCAATTAGTCATTTTCTAAAGCATACTCTATGTGGATTGCCTACTGTATATGACACCTCTAATGTTATGGTGTTATTTTGTGGCTTCATAGGATGGCTTGCATTTGAATTAAATAAAAAAGATTTATCCAGCTGAGAGTAATATCCAGCTGAGAGTTATGCCGCGTACACACGATCGGACTTTACAGCATACTTTGTCCGGTGTACTGGATTTCGTCGGACAATTCGATCGTGTGTGGGCTCCAGCGGACTTTGTTTTCTCAAAAGTTTGACGGACTTAGATTTGAAACATGTTTCAAATCTGTCCCACGGACTCGAATCCGGTCGAAAAGTCTGCTCGTCTGTATGCTAGTGCGACGGACAAAAACCGACGCTAGGCCAGCTATTGGCTACTGGCTATGAACTTCCTTGTTTTAGTCCAGTCGTACGTCATCACGTACGAATCCGTCGGACTTTGGTTGATTGTGTGTAGGCAAGTCCGTTCATTCGGAAAGTCCGTCATAAAGTCCATCAAAAAGTACGCCGGACAAATTCTGCCGTAAAGTCTGATCGTGTGTTTACGCGGCATATGTCTCACTAAACAGTCTTATTTCCTCCACGCCACTAATCTGTATAAGGGTTGAGGCTTCAAATAACCCTCCACTGTTGTGTGGAAGTTAATGAGCTGTAGTGTGGAAATCAGTGTACAGCCTCCTTTTGTAAGTAAATGGAAAGTGTTTACTTCTGTATAAATTAACCTCTAAATGTTATAGTACATTAATAGAACGTTGAATAAGAATAATTAATAGAACATTGCCAACATTCTCCTTAACCTAAAATGGTCAATTTAGCTCAAATACTGTATATATAGGAGGGTTTTCATGTTTTGAGCTTTTTCTTTTCTAGAGTGATTAGAATTTTGTGGCTTTTGGACTGTTTTTAATCCTTAATCCAGCATTTCCTCTGGATAATAAACTAAATTTGTTTGTGGGTATGATTTTGTTGATTATGTATAGGATGTTGACATATGTCCCTGTCTGTTACTAG
Source organism: Aquarana catesbeiana (assembly GCF_042186555.1). NCBI lineage: Eukaryota > Metazoa > Chordata > Amphibia > Anura > Ranidae > Aquarana > Aquarana catesbeiana. The sequence goes on from NC_133329.1 coordinate 367,021,304, forward strand.
AATATTTACAAGTCAGACTACAATGAGTGCATGAGAGGCGTTGGATGGGTACCCTATGGATCTCAGGAAGCTGAGAAAAACAAGAAAGCTATGTCAATCCTCAGCGAGAAGACCTACCGCCAACACCCGGACACGCTCAAGTTTACCAGTATACCTGACTCCATGGAGATGGTACTGGCAAAAAACAATGCTCAGACCATAAACAAGGTAAGTGTTCTTTATTGCATGGGGGCGACAGTATATTCTATACAAGATGCCAATGCTCAGTCAAAACATTCATTCATTCATGACAACACATGTAATAATCTCCCCAATAAAAACAAATCATAAAAGCCCCATCAGATTGGGATTAAATTGATTACCAAGTTTTGAAAATGTGTAGTTAAAATATTTAAATCATCAGGGTCTTCACAAATATTATCAAAATTTAAGGATTTTTATCAAGTTGGCCTATGGCTTCATGCCCTGTGTCCCAGCCTGTAGTCTAGGGGTTTCATGTGGCTCTTTGTACACCCTTACAGTGGAGGCATTCATTTTAAAAGGGGATGGAATGGCGGTCATCTTTAACAATTTTACTTAACTTGACCCCGGATCTCACACAAGCAGATGATACTTCTTGTATATATAGAGTAACTCCCAAAACACATTGGGTGTTTGTTCTAAGTCACCCTGCATATGATTTAAATAACTTTTATTTTTCCACTTAGAAAGACTGTTGGTGTGTCGCTATCATTGCTTTCTTCACCTTGGTCTCTGACTGTCCCCTGCAGCATATCACCACAACAACATCTGTAGCATGTCTGCAGTCTTTGACCATCTTTCCCAGTATGTCTGCAGTCTCTGACAATCTTCTGCAGCATTAAATATACTGAACATAATATGTGGCTCTTTGGTGCTTCCAAAGGCCACAATTGAGGCCCTCCTTAACTCATAAGTTGACAACCATTGGCCTAATGTATACTTTTTATCAAAGCATTTGAATTGTGCACTGTATTATAATACATTGTTCATTATATTATTCATCATTATATATGTATATACTGTTCTATTATAGTACTATATATATAACTCTTCTGTGTGACAGAGGTTCCAAAATAATATAGTTTTCTACAGATTGGGATGGTATGTTTTTATGTTTAAATCACATTTGTCTTTTGCCTAATAGAATCTGTACACGCAAGCCTGGGAGAAAGACAAGAGGACAATCCATGTCATGCCAGATACTCCGGATGTGCTTTTGGCTAAAGCCAATGCGTTCAATATTAGTGAGGTATGTCTATATTTCCCAAGTATGACCACTTCTACTTAACTCAGGACACAAAATCTGTATTATATATATATATATATTTCTTAATAGCCAGAAAGGATACAAATGTACATTTTGTACACCAAATGGCTTTGCAAAGTATTTTCTTGTAAGAGAGTGGTAAAATCTTCACTGTGCTGCACATAGCCTGTAGAGAAAGCAGAGAAGTGGGTGGGATTGTATTCTGACAGTGGGCTCCGGCACTGTCAGAATACACCGTTCAGTGGCTGCAGCCACTGATTGAAAAAAGTTTTCCAACTTTGCAAACAGGACAGCCAAACACTGATTGAAATTTTTCTATTTTGATACACCTGCAATGTATCTAGCCTAATAAAATTGAAGTTCAGTTAGCCTTTTTCTCATATTTATATATACATATACAGTGTATATACAGTATCTCACAAAAGTGAGTACACCCCTCACATTTTTGTAAATATTTTATTATATCTTTTCATGTGACAACACTGAAGAAATTACACTTTGCTACAATGTAAAATAGTGAGTGTACAGCTTGTAAAACAGTGTAAATTTGCTGTCCCCTTAAAATAACTCAACACACAGCCATTAATATCTAAACCACTTTCAATAAAAGGGAGTACACTCCTAAGTGAAAATGTCCAAATTGGGCCCAATCAGCCATTTTCCCTTCCCAGTGTCTTGTGACTCGCTAGCGATGGTGTCAAGCATGTGTGGCGGCAACCAGGTGAGGAGTACAAAGACAAGTGTGTCTTGCCTACAGTCAAGCATGCTGGTGGGAGTGTCATGGTCTGCATGAGTGCTGCCAGCCCTGGGGAGCTACAGTTCATTGAGGGAACCATGAATGCCAACATGTACTGTGACATAATGAAGCAGAGCATGATCCCCTCCCTTTGGAGACTGGGCTGCAGGGCAGTATTCCAACATGATAACGACCCCAAATACACTTCCAAGCCGACCACTGCCTTCTGCTTGGCCAGTGATGGACTAGGCAAGCATGTCTCCAGACCTAAACCCTATTGAGCATCTGTGGGGCATCCTCAAACAGAAGGTCTCTAACATTCACCAGCTCCGTGATGTCATCATGGAGGAGTGGGAGAGGACTCCAGGGTCAACCTGTGAAGCTCTGGTGAACTCCATGCCCAAGAGAGTTAAAGCAGTGCTGGAAAATAATGGTGGCCACACAAAATATTGACACTTTGGGCCCAATTTAGACATTTTCACTTAGGGGTGTACTCACTTTTGTTGCCAGCGGTTTAGACATTAATGGCTATGTGTTGAGTTATTTTGAGGGGACAGCAAATTTACACTGTTATACAAGCTGTACACTCACTACTTTATATTGTAGCAAAGTGTCATTTCTTCAGTGTTGTCACATGGAAAGATATAATAAAATATTTATAATAATGTGAGGGGTGTATTCACTTTAGTGAGAAACTGCGTGTATATATATATATATATATATATATATATATATATATATATATATATATATATATACAGTGGGGACGGAAAGTATTCAGACCCCCTTAAATTTTTCACTCTTTGTTATATTGCAGCCATTTGCTAAAATCATTTAAGTTCATTTTTTTTTCCTCATTAATGTACACACAGCACCCCATTGACAGAAAAACACAGAATTGTTGACATTTTTGCAGATTTATTAAAAAAAGAAAAACTGAAATATCACATGGTCCTAAGTATTCAGACCCTTTGCTGTGACACTCATATATTTAACGCAGGTGCTGTTCATTTCTTCTGATCATCATTGAGATGGTTCTACACCTTCATTTGAGTCCAGCTGTGTTTGATTATACTGACTGGACTTTATTAGGAAAGCCACACACCTGTCTATATAAGACCTTACAGTTCACAGTGCATGTCAGAGAAAATGAGAATCATAAGGTCAAAGGAACTGCCTGAAGAGCTCAGAGACAGAATTGTGGCAAGGCACAGATGTGGCCAAGGTTACAAAAAAATTTCTGCTGCACTTAAGGTTCCTAAGAGCACAGTGGCCTCCATAATCCTTAAATGGAAGACGTTTGGGACGACCAGAACCCTTCCTAGAGCTGGCCGTCTGGCCAAACTGAGCTATCGGGGGAGAAGAGCCTTGGTGAGAGAGGTAAAGAAGAACCCAAAGATCACTGTGGCTGAGCTCCAGAGATGCAGTCGGGAGATGGGAGAAAGTTGTAGAAAGTCAACCATCACTGCAGCCCTCCACCAGTCTTTATGGCAGAGTGGCCCGATGGAAGCCTCTCCTCAGTGCAAGACACATGAAAGCCCGCATGGAGTTTGCTAAAAAAACACCTGAAGGACTCCAAGATGGTGAGAAATAAGATTCTTTGGTCTGATGAGGCCAAGATAGAACTTTTTGGCCTTAATTCGAAGAGGTATGTGTGGAGAAAACCAGGCACTGCTCATCACCTGTCCAATACAGTCCCAACAGTGAAGCATGGTGGTGGCAGCATCATGCTGTGGGGCAGGGACAGGACGACTGGTTGCAACCGAGGGAAAGATGAATGCGGCCAAGTACAAAAACCTTCTCCAGAGTGCTCAGGACCTCAGACTGGGCTGAAGGTTTACCTTCCAACAAGACAATGACCTTAAGCACACAGCTAAAATAACGAAGGAGTGGCTTCACAACAACTCCGTGACTGTTCTCGAATGGCCCAGCCAGAGCCCTGACTTAAACCCAATTGAGCATCTCTGGAGAGACCTAAAAATGGCTGTCCACCAACGTTTACCATCCAACCTGACAGAACTGGAGAGTATGTGCAAGGAAGAATGGCAGAGGATCCCCAAATCCAGGTGTGAAAAACTTGTTGCATCTTTCCCAAAAAGACTCATGGCTGTATTAGATCAAAAGGGTGCTTCTACTAAATACTGAGCAAAGGGTCTGAATACTTAGGACCATGTGATATTTCAGTTTTTCTTTTTTAGTAAATCTGCAAAAATGTCAACAATTCTGTGTTTTTCTGTCAATATGGGGTGCTGTGTGTACATTAATGAGGAAAAAAATGAACTTAAATGATTTTAGCAAATGGCTACAATATGACAAAGAGTGAAAAATTTAAGAGGGTCTGAATACTTTCCGTCCCCACACTATATATATATATATATATATATATATATATATATATATATATATATATATATATATATATATATATATATATATAGTATATATTTCTGTAAAAGTTCAAACTTCCATTTCTATATTATATTATGCAAACTTCCATTTCTATATTAGAGTGTACCAATTCCTGTTCACATTAAATCAACATGAAATTTAAATCCATTATAGCAGATGCCTGGGAATTATGTGCAGGTTTTATTTCTGATATCATAAAATATTCTCTTTTATCAGTAGTATCTAAAGTCAACATCAAAGAACAAGACATGCATAATAATTAGCTGACAGCTGAAAGTGGCTCAAACTTTGCTGTAAAGAAGGATAATGAACATCTAAGAAATCTTCACATAGGCTTGCTAAATTACTGAGTAGAAACAAAAAAGAAGAGATAAAAGTATAATTCTAGGTCTGACTTAAAAGTGACCATTACTTAGGAATGTGATCGAAGTAGGAATTTTAAATATATTACTTGGAATCTAGATATGTATTAAGGTAGCTTTTAACCACCTAGTTGATTGTCTGAGGCACAATTCTCATAGAACAGTGGTGTCCAAACTATGGCCCTCCAGTTGTTAAGGAACTACAACTCCCATCATGCCTAGTCATGTCTGTGAATGTCAGAGTTTTACAATGCCTCATGGGAAGTGTAGTTCCGCAACAGCTGGAGGGCCGTAGTTTGGACACCCCTGTCATAGAAGATACTGTATATAAAGCAACAGATATTTTGTAAAAATAAGCATCATTTAGAACTTCGCCTGAGATCAGCACTAATATTGTTTGGCCATGCAGGATAAGCATTGTCAACAATTAAAATTGTCTTTGCTCTTTTATCTGGTTTTGGCCTGGGACTCCTTTCAGTATTTCTTTGGTTTCATGCAGGATAAACAATAATTTTATTTTAAAGACAGCCTTACCATCTGCTTATGCTTATCTCACCTTTGCTGCACTGCCACTCCTTTAAGCCATTAGAAACAAATAAAAGTAGCTGTTTTTTCCTAATATTGGTATCATGTGACGCACTCCCGTTCCTTCCACATGATAGGGATGTTTGGTGATTGCCCCGTTAGGTACTCAGAGCTGTCACATTAGGGTGAGGGGAGAGTCCTAAAACCTGTATAAGCTCAAAGTTATCACTCACTGTAATCCTTCTGGCCAAATGAAAGGCAAGAGAGAGAGAAAGGAAAACAGGCATGTGCACCTGCTGGGGTTGCCGTTAAAGTGGACTAGTTGCTTTACCTTGCATGGGCAAAGCACAGATTAGCTTTAGTCTGTATGAGAACACCATAAATGCTGATCACTGGAGTATAACAGGATCTGCTTATGGACAACAGTTCAGTTATGACTGAAGCCACATACTGTATAAATTAAATATGAACGTACAGATCATATTATGATCACCGTTTATTCTGCTTTAATAAAGGGTTGAATGAATTGATAAATTGAGGGTGTTAGGAAGTGCTGGCCATGTTTGCAGAACACACCAGGAGAAGTATTTTTCTTTGCACCACCCAGCTATGCATTACATATTTTGCCAGCAGGGTTAGGAAGTACTGAACAACAGCTCTCACCTATGCTCCCTAAGTGTCCCATGTTGTGCGAATACAATGTAGGGGACAGTAAGTAGTAAAACGAGTTTAGTGCTGCATTCACAGTGGCACTGTTAAACCTGTGTTTATATGCATTCAGAGGGAATTTCCAAATACATTTAAATGCATGTAATGATTTTTCAAAGTTATCTACATTTTAAAGCAAAACTTTACCCCAAAAAACAATGCCCTGCTGGTTCACTCACTGCCCGCAGCATTTAACTGATTTTTTTGGAGGGAGCGAGTACGGATTTTTTTAGTACCTGCTACCACTTTCATAATTCTTGCCTAGGCAAGGATGATGTCCCTTGCCATGCCACCTTCTGTCCCGCAGCCTCATTAGACACATCACATATGCCAGGAGGCTGCAGGACCATTTACAAAGCACTGTGCAAGCTCGAAAATGCACAGTGGGGAGCCAGCTGTGGTTCTTAAGTAAGCCACATCTGGCTCCCATATCTAAGATGGCAATGCTGGGGACCTGCAGCGGTAAGAATAACTAGCTGCAGGTAGACAGCTCTGGATTTCAGGAACTGGTCGCTATCTGATATTTGACAGTATTTGTAGCTGCTGAGTTAAAAAAAAAACACAAAGTGTGGTAATTTTAGCTGCATTTGGGGAAAATAGAATTCTGTGCATCGAGATTTAATTAGAAACTATAAACGCAGCTAAATGTGCCTAAGCCTGCCCAAACCTTCTTTAACCACTTGCTGGAGGTCGGCAGTGGAAATACCAGGGTTATGGCTGCAGCATTATAGGATTTTCCACTGGATCACTCTTAGAAGTGGCCGGAGGCATTGCCCCCCGCCGCTTCCCGGTGGTTCTCGGACTTAATTGGTGGATAGGGAAGCCGAGAGCCGATCTGGTGGTTGCAGCTTGCTGGTAGCAGAGATTAATGGAGGAAAGATGGCCTCCGCTCATCTCTATGGTCTAGGAGGACCGGAGCAACGTCATTATATGTTGGGTATATATTAACTGAGTGTAACATCATTTTTTATATTTAAAAAAAAAATTGGGTTATATATTGTTTTTTTTTTTATTCAGTAAAGTGTATTTTATCCCAAAAAATTGCATTTGAAAAACCGCTGTGCTAATACTGAGTGACATAAAAAATTGCAAAGATCGCCATTTTACTCTCTAGGGTCTCTACTAAAATAAAAAAAAAAATTAAATATATAGCTATATACAGTATCTCACAAAAGTGAGTACACCCCTCACATTTAAGTGAATATTTTATTATATCTTTTCATGTGACAACACTGAAGATATGACACTTTGCTACAATGTAAAGTAGTGAGTGTACAGCTTGTATAACAGTACATAACAGTATAACATAACAGTATATATATGTATATTAGCAAAGATTGAGAAATAATCAAACAATAAGATATCTCTCACTCAGCGCTCACAGAAAAAATGCAATGTCAAAAAGCAACTACTATAATAAAAAACACAATATATCAAAAAATATGTCTAAATACATACTTAAACATTCATAGCGCTTGTATATTAAGAAAGTCTTTAAGATTGATACACAGTCCACTTTGACAGTAGAAATAGCCAAATATGTAATGAAAAGATAGTCCACTCAAAGAGAAGAGAATTCAAAATTTCTTGCAATTTAATGATCCACACGATTCAACTTCACCACCTTGCTTGTGTAATAATCCCCCAAAGGTAATTCACTTACCAGATATTACTGGGTTGAATGCATATCTTTAGGTAGTTGTTGTCAGCAAAACTCAGTGTGTCTCCATCTGTTATTGCTGGGTCTGGTGTGCAAGTATTAGGTGGCTGTGATCAGCAATCACTGCATACCTCCATCTCTATCTAAATGTTGCTCGTTACAAGCAGAAAAACAAAGGGTGCACATAGCGTAATCCAGTATTGGAAGGTTTGTTTATTAAATAAATCCTTATGGATGTACACTTACAATAAATCAAAAGTTTAAAAGCTCAAGTTAAGACTACTTATGATGTCACTCCCTCCTGATATACCTCTCACCGCTACGGCGGTAGGTAAGCAGGGGATTCGACTAAGGATTCGATGACGTGGGTTGCTGCGTGGTCACGCCTTGATGCGTTTCCTCATTGCAACGCCCTCTGACGAAAGCAATGAGGAAACGCATCAGGGTGTGACCACGCAGCAACCCACGTCATCGAATCCTTAGTCGAATCCCCTGCTTACCTTACCCGGGAACACCGCCGTAGCAGTGAGAGGTATATCAGGAGGGAGCGACATCATAAGTAGTCTTAACTTATGGTTTTAAACTTTTGATTTATTGTAAGTGTACATCCATAAGGATTTATTTAATAAACAATCCTTCCAATACTGGATTACGCTATGTGCACCCTTTGTTTTTTTGTTTGTGACGAGCAACATTTAGATGGAGATGGAGGTATGCAGTGATTGCTGATCACAGCCACCTAATACTTGCACACCAGACCCAGCAATATCACACTGAGTTTTGCTGACAACAACTACCTAAAGATATGCATTCAACCCAGTAATATCTGGAAAGTGAATTACCTTTGGGGGATTATTATACAAGCGATGTGGTGAAATTGCATCGTCCGGATCATTAAATTGCAAGAAATTTTGAATTCTCTTCTCTTTGAGCGGACTATCTTTTCATTTCATATTTGGCTATTTCTACTGTCAAAGTGGACTGTGTATCAATCTTAAAGACTTTCTTAATATACAAGCGCTATGAATGTTTAAGTATTTATTTAGACATATTTTTGATATATATGTATATATATATATATATATATTATATATATATATATATATATATATATATATATATATATATATATATATATATATATATATTGTTTGGGGGTTCTAAGTAATTTTATAGCAAAAAAAACACAGATTTTTACATATATGAGAGAAGTGTCAGAAATGGCCCGGTAGGTTAAAGCAGGAACATCTAAACACAGGAAAAAGTGATCTGGGAAATGTAAAGGTCGATATACTTCCTAAACCACTTCTCCTGTGTTTAGAAGAGCTAAACACAGGAGTGCCAGTGTGAATGAGGCCTAAGTGTATGTATATCCAAAACATTTCAGTTACATTTTTGAAAAGAGTAATGAAGACATTTTTGAACCTCTACCAAGTTTTTTTTTTGCTGTCTGTATTTTTATGGGGAGATTTCTCTTCACTCCCTATCTTGGGGATGCAACAGAAAGTTAGAGGAAATCTCCCCAAAGTGAGTGGAATTCCGTTCTTAGAGAACTATCGCCATCGGTTGTTTTTTTTTTTTTTAACAAGCGTGTGTGAGTATACAGGTAACTACGGCTTTTTAACTTTAGTATTTTTTTTAATCTTAAGAGATGTATGTTCCCACATAGAACCATTTTAGCAGAATAGACATAACATACAGTATGAAGGAGGAAGAGCTTTTAAAACCTCTGCAAAAGTGAAAAGTGTGATAGCTATGCTTCTTATCTTTTGTCAAACCACACAAAGAAATGGCCAGCTTTCCTGTTTTTTTTTTTTACCACTGGTGACCTCTTTCATTTTTGCTTTGTATTTCATTTAGCATGCCAGTGTTGATAGATGTTGGTAGTCTGTGTTGATTTTGCATATAATTGTTTCTCATTGTATAATGTTTTTTACCTTTAAATTTTTAGAAACAATACAGACAAGCCATGGAAGAGTCTAAGAAAAAAGGCTATGACCTCAAAGCTGATGCCATCGCCATCCGTGCTGCAAAAGCCTCCAGAGATATTGCTAGTGATGTAAGTTTTTCTCTGGATAAATGTAGAAGCTATTATTTTTAAGAAAAATAACAAAAACTGACAGCTCTACCACCCTGTAATCCTCTATCAAATGAAGTTAAATACCTTCTAAACACAAAAAAGAGAGACTTTTGCCCTCGTCCAAATCTAAACCGGCATCTGTATCTCCAGTAACGTAAAACAGCGAACTATAACGGCAAAGCATTGGGGACAAATCCAAAGTAAAAAAAAAAATGTAGTCTTTATCACACAATATTAAAATGATTAAAAATATAGGCATCCTATCCCGAACACGTAGGGGAGATGATACCTTCTAGTTAACTATATGTAGCTCTATAATAAAGCATACAATCACATAAACAGACATAAATACATTTCAATCCAGTATAGATGATGTGCGCATACCCTACTATTTGTGAGGTCAATGCATATTGCCAGATATTTGGCATCTTCAGGACCCAGACAAGAAGAGAGCCACCTAAATCTGCATGCTCCTACCAGCGGATACGACAAAACGCCCGCCCAACAACGCCTGGAGTAGGCACAGGGGCGCAAAACTCCCCCCCCAACACATGCCAGTGGAGGCGGCCAAGAAGATACATTTTAGTAACTTAATTCCCAATGGATATATAGAGATGGAAAAGCACAATATGGTAAATGTCCTGAAACTGGTATTGTATTCACGCCTGGGGAATGATGAGAAGGTACGGATTATATTACGAAGAGAGTGGCTAATCCCAGCATACCAGAATTTTTTTTCTCAAATCAGCCCAAATGGAATTGACAAACTAATATATATAATGAGTCACATGGGGGACCATCAGTAACATAGGGGGACTGTCAGAAACTGCCCGCCAACCCAAGAACATCCTTTGGATGGAGGCCAGTTACTGATGGTCCCCCTATGTGATGAGACTCCTGGCTCTGTCCTAACTGGGAGGAAGACTATGGCTGCACCCATTAGACTTAGTATATTTATTAGTTTGTCTATTCCATTTGGGCTGATTTGAGAAAAAAAATAGTTTTTCTGGAGGGCTGGGATTAGCCACACTCTCTGTAATATATTATGCATGTTCTCATCGTTCCCCCAGGGCAAATAAAATACCAGTTTCCCAGGGCAGTTACCTTATTGTGCCTTTCCATCTCTTCACATCCATTGTGAACTTATTTACTAAAGTTTATCTTCCTGGCTGCCTCCACTTGCATGTTTTTTTTTTTTTTTTTGGCTCATTGTGCCCCTGTACGGTCGTATCCACTGGTAGGAGCATGCGGATTTAGCTTGCTCTCTTCTTGTCTGGGTCCTGATGAAGCCACATATCTGGCAAAACGTGTTGACCTCACAGACAGTAGGCTAAGCGCATGCCATTTATCCTGGATTGAAATGTATTTATGTCTGTTTATGTGATCGTATAGAGCTACATATAGCTAACTAGAAGGTATCATGCCCCCTACAGGGTAGGAAGCCTATGTTTTCTAATCATTTTAATATTGTATAATAAAGACTATATTTTATTTTTCTTTACATTTGTCTCCATTGCTTTGCCGTTATAATCAGCAGTCTTAGGTTACTGTAGATACACACTCCGGTTTAAACCTAGTTTTTTCAAGGCTAACTACCTTATTGATGCCAGAAGTTTACGACAGTCAAAAGAACTGGCAACTCAAAAGGTTCAAATCCAGTCTTCTTTATTGCAAATGATGTTTAGATATAGTTACATAGTTACATAGTTAGTCAGGTTGAAAAAAGACACAAGTCCATCCAGTTCAACCATAAAAAAAAAAAAAAAAAAATCCATGAACAAAAGAGTTGACATGTTTCAGCCTATGCAGGCCTTAATCATTATCAAATGACTAAGGCCTGCATAGGCTGAAAACTGTCAATTGTTTTGTTCCTAGATTTTTACCCCAACATCATTTTCAATAAAGAAGATTGGATTTTAACCTTTTGAGTTGCTGGCTCTTTTGACTGCCGTATTATTTTTAAGGTCTTTAGCTGAAATATCCACAACAGGCATGTGGAATATCAAACTGTCTGCGCATGCATAGATCGTGTTATTCTGTAGTTACATATGTGCCAATATAAATAGTTGAACTGTGCATATCCAGTTTGTATGCTGGTGGCTACCTCACAATGGCATGATAAAATGCTTTAACCAGTTGCCAACAACCATATCACTGAAACTGGAGTGTCTGTTTGAATTTTCTGGCCAAAGCAATGTCTCCATATGGTTACACCACAGAAAAAACAAGAGGTTATGTATTTTCTGTATGTGCAGTTAATGTATGAGCAGCTTAGCAGTTATAATTATTAATATGCAGGATTTATATAGTGCCAACAGGTTGCGCAGCACTTTACAATATAAAGGGAGACAGTATGATTACAATACAGTTCAATACAGAAGGATTAGGAGAGCCCTGCTCATGGAGTTTACAATCTAAATGGAGGGGAGGTGGTACAAAAGGTAATAGCTGTGGGGGTTGATCTGATGGAGGTGCGCGAAGTACAGTTTTGGGTGAAGGTGATGTAGGCCTCCCTGAATAAATGAGTTTTCAAGGATCGCCTAAAGGCGGGTAGGAGATAACCTGGCATACTGGTTTAGGGAGTTCCAGAGGATGGGAGAGGTTCTGAAGAAGTCCTGAAGGCAAGCATGGGAGGAGGTAACAAGGGAGCTAGAGAGCAAGATCTCTTGGGAGGAGCGGAGAGGACAATTTGGGCAAAATCTGCAGATGGGATTGATGTTAATGGTGGGGGCAGTGTTGTGGATGGCTTTGTATGTTGTGAGGCAGCAGCCATGGATTAGTTAGTAAGGTGAATAAGTCTAGCAGCAGCATTCATGATAGACTTAAGGGGGTATAGCCTGTGTAAAGGTAGGCCATTGAGGAGGGCGCTGCAGTAGTCAAGGCGGTAGATAACCAGGGAGCAAATAAGTTGTTTAGTGGTGTTGTTAGTTAAGTGGCTGTAAACCCTCTCCTATACCCAGTGAAGTGAATAGCCTCAGATGATACACAGCAATAAAACAAATTCTTCTGCATCTGTGAGGAGTGCGGAGGAGGTTGTAGAGAACTGTAGTTACAGCTCTAATACACTGTCTGATACACGCAGAGCTATATTCTAAATAGGCAAGCTGTGTGCTTCTCTCCCTCCCCATCACAAATTTTATCTCATGTGTTGAGAAAATTTCTCAGAAGTGACTCATGCTGATAACAGAGGAACAAGCACCAGAGAGAAACGACACTCAGAGCTTTGGAGAGAGAGAAGTAAACACTACAGATATATATGCTTTGTTTAAATTTTATGACTGGGATTTACAACTGCTTTAAGAAGGGGCAAAAGTATGAAAATGCTGCACAGATTAAGGAAGCAAGATTTCGCCATTGATAAGATGTGGGGCCTGAAGGAGAAGTGAGCGTCTAGGATTACACCTAGCACCCTGGTGTTGGTGGAGGGACCAGTAATTGTGCTACTGATCTCAATGGTGAAGTCATGAGTAAGAAAACAGGAAGGAGGAAATATTATAAGCTCAGTTTTAGACAGATTGAATTTGAAGAAATGATGTGACATCCATATTGATATGTTTTATTCAAATTTCATGACTGGGATTTACAACCACTTTAAAAAGGGGTGAAGTCTGAAAATTCTGCGCAGATTAAGGTGGCAAGATTTAGCCAGTGATTATATGTGGGCCCTGAAGGAGAAGTGAGAGTCTAGGATTACACCTAGCACTCTGTAGATCTTAATGGTGAAGGCATGAGGGGGAAAATGGGAAGGAGGAAATATTACAAGCTCAGTTTTAGACACATTGAATTTGAAGAAATTATGTGACATCCATATTGATATGTCCTTTAATAAATTTGTGGTACATGCAGAGATTGAGGGGGTGAGGTGGTGAGTAGTAAACAGATAGATCTGGGTTTCACCAGTGTAGAGGTGGTATTGGAATCCATGAGAGGTTACCGACTGACCCAGGGAAAAGCTATAGAGGGAGAATAGGAAGGGCCCAAGGACAGAGCCTTGGGGTACCCCAACAGAAAAAGGAAGAGAAGCAAAGGAGATAGAGTTGTACGTGACACTGAAGGTGCGCTGGGATAGGTAGGAGGAGAATCAGGAAAGAGCAGAGTTGCAGAGGCCATAAGAGTGGAGTTTATTGAGGAGGAGTGGGTGCTCAACGGCAGTGGAAAGGTCTAAGAGTATGGATATAGAGTAATGGCCATTGGTTTAAGCAATTAGTAGGTCATTAATGAGTTTTAGTAGGTCAGTTTTAGTGGAATGTTGTGGGCAGAAACAAGACTGTAGCGGGTCAAGAAGCTTGTTATCAGTGAGGCAGCAACTCATATGGATGTGGATAAGTTGTTTAAGAAGCTTGGAGGCAAATGGGAGCAGAGAGATGAGTCTTAAGTTATTCAAACAGGTGGGGTCCAGTGAGGGTTTTTTAAGTAAGGGGGTAACCAGTGAATGTTTGAGAAGGGAGAGAAGGGTGTTGATGGAGAGGGAGAGATTGAAGATGTGGGTTAGAGAGTGTAGGATAGAGCAGGAAGGGGGCCATAGTAGTTGTGAGGCTCCAGAAGACAGGTGGTGAGGTGAGCCTCAGAAAGAAGTTTGGCAACTTCCTTGGTAGTAACAGGATCAAAGGAGGAAAGTACTGAGTGTGGTGTTGGACCTGATATGTTAGCTGGAGGAGAAAGCAGGACACTGGAGATCTCATCGTGAATGTTTTAAATGATTGGCATGAGAGGGAAGAGGATTGGATGAGAGGGTTTGGATAAGAGTAGTTAATTCCTTTTTTATTTGAATTATCTCTTCAAGAAAATAGATTTCTTTCTTTGCAGTAAAAGACTACCACCAAGTGGCCTTGTGAGGGATTGTGCTGTAAATCAAGACCAAACCCTTGCAATCGTACAGTATATTAACAGTTTTGCTAGGAAGCATATAAAAATGGCTGCAATATTGATCTTTCTGAAGAAAATGCTGATCTAGGTTCCCCTTTAGAGTTGGCAGAAGGAGTGAAGGCCTAGACACATTACATGTAATAAAGAAGGTATCAGGAATCAGAATGACTAATCGCCCTCTTTAAGTAATCTTTTACTAATCATTTGACCAAGCATCTTTGTTTTTATACTCCAATGCGAGTCTAGAGTTGCATTTCTTACAGGAAAGTAAAGTATTTATGGCCTTCTATTCTTCATTATTTATCCATCTTAGAGAATCAGATACATTTTATTTTAAGCTAAAACTTATTTGTTTTGGATAAAATAGGTAATAGCATTGTTGTCAAGGTTTATGTCTGTGTCCTTTTAGAGAAATATCCCTTCACTGCTTGCCACTTCTCTTTACTTCTTACCCAGAAAGTTAGAAGATATCTCTCAAAAGTGAGGAGAGAAATTCCTTAGGCAGTGGCCATTAAAACAGATATTCCCCTTGGAAGATTTCCCTTGTATTCTTGTTCTAGTGAGAACTGTAAAATTTTGGATTTCTCATGACTTTCTGTTCTGGTGACAATGTTCAAAGAGAACCTATAGTAGTTGATTTACTAAAGACAAATAGGCTGTTCATTCTGTAAGGGAGTTTTCACTAAGCTATTCTTTTGCAAATAATTGCAAAAGAATAGCTTAGTGAATGTGATGAAAATACACTTTGCAAAAAATACTCATTAAAAAACAGTATTTTTGCCTGCTTTCGATTGGATGATAGAAGTTAGCAGAGCTTCACCTCTTCTCTAAGCTAGGGGAAAATTCAACTGCAAAGTGAAAATTTCCTTGCAGAATTAACAGTCTATTTGCCTTCAGTAAATTAACCCTATAGAGAGGATGAACCTATAAAAACCTGACCTTGGTTTTAAATAATTCCCAATCACATTCAACACAGCAAGAAAATAGATATACCATCAACACAGGAGCAGGAAAATATTGCAGAATATATTGGGGTTTATTTACTAAAGGCAAATAGACTGTGCACTCTGCAAGTGAAGTTGCTCCAGAGCTTAATAAATGAGGTAAAGCTTCGATTTTTTTACAAACACTCAATCACATGCAAGGAAAATTTTAAAAAAACTGCCTTTTTGCTTGCACATGATTGGATGATGGACGTCAGCAGCACTTTCGCTCATTTACTAAGATGTGGAACAACTGAATTTGTAGAGTACACCTGCACATCAAAAATGCACAATCAGTTCGCCTTTAGTACATGAACCCCATTGCTGTGGTTAAGGTGCAGAAGCAAAGCAAGAAAATACTTGTCAGATATACCCAATCTGTTCATTTAGCCAGCGTAAAGAGGAACTACATCAACAGTTGCTGCCTCTGACATTTTTGCCTAACCTTCTTCTGTATTGGCATCTCCACCTTGATTGTCCAGGGGGGTGGCCTAACTCTTGCAAAGGGAAGGGAGTTAATTCACCCCAGTACAAAGGCAAACTCAGCCCAGGGTGGAAACTTTAGATATTTGCTAGCGGGAAGGTAAGAAATTTTGTTTGCAGAAGAGACATCTTTTCAGCAATAAAAGCCTTCCTGATAGCAATTTTTTTACTTACTTTTCACATTATGTTACAGATTTCTAACATGCCATTTATTCTCAATTCACAGTATAAGTACAAGAAAGCCTATGAAGCATCCAGAGGAAAGATGGTGGGATTCCGCAACCTTCAGGATGATCCCAAACTGGTGCATTTCATGAATGTAGCCAAGATGCAAAGCGACCGTGAATACAAGAAAGAGTATGAGAAGACAAAAACCAAGTACCACACACCACTTACCACCTTCAGTGTCATGGCCGCAAAGGCGGCCCAGAATATTGCTTCAAATTCCCATTACAAAAATCTCCTCCACAACTACATCCTGCTGCCAGACGCCATGCACGTCCAGCTTGCCAAGAACATGAACCAGATCCAGAGTGATGTAAGTTCCTGAGTCAATTAGAGAATCTTATTTTCTGCTACTAAAGATCTCACAGCAGCCATGGGGTGTTGATGAGAACAAATATGCTTGAAGCAGCTTTATGTTGGTCATGAGCACAATTATAAAACGTACACAGACTAAATATCAGACAATTTTTGCACGTTACTAAAAGAAAAATAAATGAAATCTGCAGAAATGACAGGCTTTTTAGCCTTTGTTGGTTTTATAATTGCTGCATAAATATATTCAACTATATTTTTGCTAAAATACAACTGCTTTCTGTGTAATGTAAAGCGTATACAAAGCCTATACTTTGTTTTGCATTGGAAGTAATATACAGGGCTTCTAACTCTTACTTATACTGTGAGTTTTTCTGTCTTTGTGGTAT